>NC_036657.1:4000255-4034412 GCF_002806865.2 Cucurbita pepo subsp. pepo | reverse complement strand
ATTTTTTTTTTTTTTTTTTTTTTTTTTTTTTTTTTTTTTTTTTTTTTTTTTTTTTTTTTTTTTTTTTGATCTTTTGTGGGGTGGGGTGGGGTGGGGAGTGCGGATGTTGATAAAGATCAATGATTCAACTACCTCAATCGTTTCTCAGATGCAACTCTAGCAGCAGTAACCATCTTTTGGCTTGGTACCCACTTCACCACCCGGTTCGGATTAGGTCGCATAGGAGAATGGATTTTGACAAGCTACACAGTTTTAAAAGTGCTATTACTTCCCAACTAATCAAGCACAGATGAAAATTTTATGGTTAATACAGAAATCGTCTTAGTATATAACAGTTTAACAAGAAAATCAAGTTTCACCGAGTGAGCATGCCGTCCATACTTGAGGATAGATATTTGTTGATAAAATATCATGATTTTTATTCGTAAATTTTGAATTCTCTTCAAATTCTTGTGAGATCTATATTTAAAATGAACTGTAAAACAGAACACTCGATCTATAGAACTTAATTCATTTAACAAAATCAACACTGAAACTTCAATGACAGATTTACCACTTGGATATTCTAATATTTTCTCATTTTAACTTTTGGCAAGGTCTATCATCAATCATCAAAGTTTTGATACCGAAAATATTTAGTTTGGTTTTGCCACCTACAGAAGGGAACTTCTCAGTTGCACTAATAAGTACATAAAAAGCACACAAGTTTCAGCACATATGTCATAAATATTAGCAGACTTACACCCAAACATTCCATCATCTGGTAATATGCCCTACCATGCAGAGGTGTGTGACCTTGTCGAGATTCTGAAAAGTATCTTGTCCTGAGAAAATTTAGTTTCATTCATCAATTAAGTATATTTTTTATTTCACATGTTAAGAAATTATTTGTAACAACAAATCTCATACCATTCTTTATAACCAGGATCAACAGTGAAGCCATACATATCTACAGAGTCACATATGGAGAGAGCAAACTCAAGAGCCTTGAGCCCAGTTCCTTTTGCGGCAGAACCAAATGAAGCACCAAGCATGAGATAAACAGGATTTTTTATGGGAATCTCCTGCAGAAAGTAGGAGGAAAATAATAAGTAGGGTGCAATGAGGCAATCACCTAAATAAAATAATTGATGATGAAATTTTAAGCGCAGAGAAAGTTCAACATTCAAGTTAGGAATAAAATTTTCAGAAGGAATGGTTTGTAAAACACGATCTATCATTAGTGGTATGAAATCTAACTATGTATTTAACGAGCAAGAAAATTCATGACTTCAGTAAAAATATATTAATTTCAATGCAACAGCCATTTGTGCATAAGTTGGCCCAAACACTTGCTATATATGCGAGTATTAATTTGGAAAGAAAAAAAAAAGCTTCTCTTGGAGAGGTATGAATGGTGCTCTTTGAATTATTAAAAAAGTAGAGTGAGGAATTCACATAATGCTTCATATTTAGGTGTGGGTAAAGCCCCCTTTCCCATCTAAAGGATTGGAAAATCCTACCAGAATCTTTCCTCCTCTCTCTTCCTAGTTCCAACCCGAAAAGAATGAATAAAAATTTTGTCTTTTAGTTCGTTAGAAAGATAAGGGGTTGTCCTCAGTCTCAATTGATTTATTATTCCCTTCTTCTCCCTTCAAGACATGAAAAATGGGGAGTTAAGGGAAACAAAACCTCCATAAAAGAAACTATTAGAGAAAGAAAAAAACCCTTTATTTTTGCTCGAACCTTGATGGAAAGGTGGAACTAAAGAAACTTCAAGGAAACATGTGGAGTCTGGTTCAAACCAGTACAAATCCTAGAAAGCTACAAAGCATAGAAATTACAATCCTGTATTTTTTGCAAAGATCGTTAAAAAAAGAAGCTACTACAAACAGTACAGGAACCTGAATCATCTTGTTCATGATATCGTGAATTGTTGTTTTGATCAACAAAACCTCCTTTCTTGTTTCTGCAAAATATGCAAGTTGTACTTAGTATACTACTTCTAAGTTCTAAAATAATGCATTAGCACCACAATAACAAGTAAAAAAATATTGATACCATCTAACTCCACGACTTTATCCAGAGCTTTTGCAGATCCTCTATTAAGAAGACGAAAGGTACTTTTCTTACCCACATGATCTGTGTAGTTCTGTGAAAATCAAAACATAAGACCACCGGGCTTTCATTGAGAGAAAAAAAAAAATGCAAGCTATACAATAAGAGAGCCGACAAAAAAGGAGGCAAACTATAAGAAGGGTCTCCAATCAAGAAAAATAAGACAAGATGAATAATTGCCAAAAAGCTTTGCCAAACATTGCTCAAGGATCTCTCAAGTGCTCTAAAAATTCTATTGTTCCTCTCACCCCAAAGCTCCTACAAAGATAGCACACACCCCGCTTGCCACAAACTTTCGTTTCTCAAGAAAGGAGGATGAAGGAAGAACTTCTCGGGCATCTCTTTGCAGTCCCTCTGCCTTGGCCAAGACTGAACTCCTCAAAGAACCAACTCCAAACTGCATAAGCGAAAACACAGTCCAAAGAATACAATCCTGATCCGCAGCTACCCAAAGAATGCAACACCAAGCCCCACCAAATTAGGCACCTTCCTCAACACCTTATCTATAGTGTTAACTTTTCCATCAAGGACCTTCCAAACAAAAAACTTAACTTTCTTGAGAATTTGCACCTTTCCTCATGAGGCAAAGAAAATATAACTCAAGGAAGGGGGGTTAACCAGACAAAGAAAGAAGGAATTATAAGAGAAACCAGCAGACGAATTGGGATTCCAAAAACGAACATCCCTTCTTCCCAGAAACAATGAAACTCCTGCATTAAAGAAAGAAGGTCGACAATATCCAATGTTTCTCTATCAAACAAAGAATGTCAAAACTCAAAAAGAGGAAGGGTGCATCGAGACTGAACATTGGCCGATGAATAATTCCTTGTCTAGGATAAATAATATAAATGAAGAAACATAAAATAGAGGAGGGGTCCCTCGAGACTGAACAATAGCCAATGAATAATGAATAAGTCCTTGGCTAGGATAAACAATATAAATGAAGAAACGTAGAATAGAGGGGTATTAAGCAAAATTATCAAAAGGAAAGGAGCATCTAAAATGATTAGTAGAAGCCGAACCTGGATAGGGGCCCCATTTTCCCTGATAACCACATCAAAACCATCTATCTCCTTCCCAAATTTGGTTTTCAAGAGATCTCCAGAATTTCCCACAACAGCACAACGACCATATTGCTTTGGAACATATGGTGGCGTTTCAGGAAGTACTAAGGAAAGTTTCTCCATGCACAAAGTTCTATTAGCACAACTATTACTGCAAATGGAAAAAAAGGTCACTGTGAGCCTGGCTATGAGAAACTGTCCTTGGTCTTCTGATAAGGATGTTCATTCTGGAGCTCAAAACACAGCGACATCAACATGCACTTTGTAAATTCTTGGGATTTGTATTAAATTATACAGCTTCAGAAGGAGTTCTTTCCTTATGATTATTAGAAGTGAAGCTTATGAAACTAGAAACCTGATATGGTAGAAGTCTAAAATTAAGAAAACTTATGTTCAAAATAGCTGTTTTTTTTTAAATTTTTTATATTTATTTATTTATGTATATATATATATCCTCACATACATAAGTGATTGGTGTCTATAAACCCATAAATTGTTAATCATTTCAAGGATAAATTTTTGTAACTGTAACTACTTACAGAAGAATTCCTTTGTTAATCCTACGCCAGGCGTACTCCTCCCATCCATTTGGCAAGCCATCAATGTACTCCTTGGTCAGTATGGTAGTACTGTTCCGCACCTGAGCAGTCCACTCATTAGATAATAATTTAATTCGTAAACATGCTTATGAATCTTTGTAAGAGAAATAACATAAAACGGAGACCTCTTTTAATTTCAAGGTGTGTTTTTTTTTTTTTTCAGATAAAAGTAGAAATTTGAATGAAAAATTGATGCATACAACCTTTTACCTAATATAGAAAGCAGCTTACCTGTTCCCAAGTAGCCACAGCTTCGCAGAGATTAAATTCATATGATAAGCCTTCAAGTTCACCAGTTTTAGGATCTTTCTGTTCACATGAAAATTTCAAAAATCTTAAGTACAAGTTTGTGTATCAGCTAAATTTGGTTCAAAAGAACATGGAGTGGCAGGATTTGTAAGTGGGATTCAATGCTCCAACTTATTCAAATTTCATCTACTCAACAAATATATGATTAGTCCGTCAGAAGGATGAAGAGAACCTACCCATTTGGGAATGGTTTCTTGAGGAAACCTCATTGTAACTAGGCAATAATCTTCACCACCAACAGCTTGTAGACCTAATCCATTTGCACTCTGCAACACCATCGAACAAATGGCGTACAACCATATAAGAGATTAAAGTTTTTGTTTTAATTGAGAAAAATGTTAAAATACTTCGCATTGTATCGAGAAAAACACACACTCATCTGCATCTTATAAAACAAAGTTACATCCAAAATTACTTAAATGGTCCTAAGGGTCATCAATAGGCATTTGAAAAGCTCTTAAAATACAGAGTGATGTCATAAGCTTATGCCTTACAATAGCCGCAAGCGAAACTTTCATCAACATGTTCTTTCCAGTTCAGAAATAGTAAACGCTTGAAAGAAATGGTTTACAGAACTCACCACACACTTCTGGAAACTGCTCTGAAGGGATTGCAGAGCTTCATAATCCTCATCGGAAAGTTGATAATTACCATCTATTAATAGATATAAACATAAGTTAGATGATCATACACTTACAACGAATGCAAATGAAAAGAAATTAAGCAGAAACATAAGGCTCTTACATAGGTAGGAAACACCGTTAATGTATATGAGAATAGCCGCAAATCCAGAAGCTAAAGCAAGCACAAAGGCGAAATGCAACAGCCTCATCTATATAGAAACTGAGAAATTTAGGAATTCTAAGGACCTTTGATACAAGCTTGAATGTATCTAAAGTGTAACAATCCAACTTTTTAGACCTAGACCGACCAGGTCCATTACGAAAAACATGCTTTTGCATTTTACAAGATGAAAATAAATTTTAAAAGTTGATAGAGAATAACAAATCCAAAACAAAGTAAGGAAAAGTTCGCTTGGGGTACCCTTTAAAATAAATGTAAACAAAAGGGTAAATCAAAACATCTCCAAAAATTTATCAAGAAATGACAAAAATCGCAATCAGATCAATAAATCGTCACAAAGACAAATTCAGTTCTCAAATACTAGAAAACTCATAAATGCATGCGTACCTAACATTCATTAGGAACATCCAATAGGAAAATCACTTACCTTGATTGTGAAACCTGAAAATTTCAAATCCCAAGCTCCGAATAAGGAGACCGTTTGCCCAACCTACAATTATTTCCAATAAATTAAACCTGAAACTTACATCCTAAGAATTCCAGTTCCTAAAATAATTTGGGACTTAATCTTGTAACTTAACTTACTCCAACAAGAAAAAAATTAGCCGAAATTGGTTTCAGTATTGATGACTTTGTTCAAACTACACATAACAGAGATCTAAGAGTTAGAGCCTACAAAAGAACTCCTAAATGAATCCAAAAAGTTCGATAGAAAGTTACCCAACAAATTCTTATCGAAAATGAAACAGTGTTCGCACTGATTGGCTTCAATTAGATCTGATTTCGTAGATTCGAGATCCAAAAGTTTTGAGTATACTAGAAGGGCCAAAATTCACGAGTTAGACATAACCATAACCAAAAATTATTAGAGAACTTGCAGGAAATTGGATCTCACCCACGAATTGGATACCTCCAATCTACAAGGAGGTTCGCCGAAGAAGCCCGCACAAAACCTATACCGGAGAAGAAACTATTCCAGCTGAAAAACGCATTTCTCTATTTTATATTGTTCTTTCTGGCCTCTGTCAATCTCATTTGACTACCTGGCGTAAGGTCCGATCGACGGCGGCGTTTGCGCGATTCGGCTGGCGGTAAGGTCCGACAGCGGTGGTGAGGCTACGGCGGCGACCAACAGAGAGAGAGAGAGAGAGAAATCTGTGAGAAACAGAGTGGGGGAATCGTGTAAAAGCGAGAGAGGCGGGAAATGCAACTCACCGGTAAACTGCATGCAACGATGAGGGATTGAAATTTCCTATATCTTTGCTTCCGCAATTCCAAACATAAAAATTTCACCCAAATGGAAAAACGGGAAAAGGCAAGCCAGTATTTATGTGAATTCAACGCCGCCGTTGGATGTCCCATTCCGATCAACCCCCTCCATTCATCAATTTTTTTATTATTAATTTGGTAATTGTTTTTTTAATTTTTTAATAATAACTTTAATTATTTTATTTAAAATTTAATATGCTTCATGATACCAAAAATTCAATGACCGCTCATGTTTAAATGATAATTTAAAGAGTCTATAGTATATGAATGAAATTGGTGTTTTGTCTTGGTAATACGGTTAACATGACCCTGTTAACACATGTTTTGTGTTGGTAACAATCTTATCCATCCGGGTGAGACCACCGCTCATGTTTTGTCTTGGTAACACTGTTAACTCGATTTTCATTTTGAGTGAATTATAAGACCACTGCTTAGGGTTTGTCATTTAATTTTCATGAGTGAGAATGATTATTGTAACTGATTTAATAGGAAGTTGAAAACATAACTTCACATAAATGATGGGCCCACTCTCTCACTAGTCTGAAACAGATTTTGTTTATAACTGGATCATAAACAAATTGTTTATTAGACAATCAGTGGTACTTAAGTTATAAGATATAATGATAGATGTAAAATAGACTTTTGACCAAACTGTAATTACGAATAACTCGTGAATATCGATTTACTTATAATGATGGATGAATTTTGTATCATCTGTAGGTCCATAATATGCCTTACTAGTCTACCGTAACATTAAAATGATTAATTTAATTAAAAATGTGAAGTGTTCAAATTAATATTTAATATATTAAACTTATTAAATAAAAAGAACAAAATATATTTTAATTTGAAGGGTTCAAATTAATACCATAGATATACTGAATACAAAAAGAAAAATATATACAATTTGAAGTATTCAAATTAATATTTCAAATATTCGATATATTAACGTACAAAAAGAAATGTATATTTATTATATTTGATACATTAAATATTAAACTAATTAATGCTAAACCCAAGGCGCGTGGAGGATATTGAGGTGGATGCTAGTTTGCTCATTCTTGTGGAGGAAATGCTCGAGTTTTTTTGGTTTATGATTGGCTCAAGGCCGTGGTTGCAATGCTACGGTTAAGAGGTGCTTTTAAACACTTGATTTTACGATGCTTTTAAACACTTGATTTTACGATGGGGAAAAAGTTTTGTGATACTTGTTTCGTTAGTTCTGGTCTACCCTCTATTGCTATCTAAGCATTTGAAGTGCCTCGAAGTTTCGAGGCTACTTAAGCTACTCATGGACCCACTCTGGATTCAAAGGAGGTAGTTCACCTTTTTTTGGCATCGCAAATTGGTCGAGTCACAAATCTAATCTCTAGGGTGAACTAGTTTTCGTTTCTTTGACTTTGGTAGCTTACTTAGTTCATGCAATGGTAATCGGTATTAGAGTTGAGGCTCTACCTCAAAAAACTTTGTATCAGGTGCGGACAACATGGTGAGTGCTAGCTTGCTCGTTATCCATGGGAGGTTAGCTAGCGAACTTATCCCACAAGCCATGTAATCACATAAAATTGGAGGCAGGACCCTCTAGTACATGCCAACTCCATTGACTACCCACATGATCAATGCTCTCCCACAAGATGGATCCACCGTGCAGAGTAACCACTAACTACTCGCATGAACATGCTCTCCTATATAGAACGAATCTACCGTGTAGGATGATAATCTAACAAACAACGAGTCACACATCCCTAACCAGCCTCACACCTATCTCAACGCTATTGTATCGGAGTGGAAAGGGAGGTGGAAGTTCCTAAGACAATGTACCGACTGCTATTAGCTTGGAGAGTTACCTTTGTCATACCTAGATGTCGTGGAAGTTTACCAAGTTCTTAAGGGCATCTAGGCGGTTTCATCTCTTGTTCTAATTGAGGGTTAGCTCCTTAGGCTAAACTCATCTTTTGGTGCATTCAGGCCTAAACCTCTGATCGCTCACGATCATGAGGTGTAAGGTTTAGTAGAACGTACTGACCTAAGACAACATGTAAATTGCTCTAGCTGTAGCACCCTAAAATTAGCTTGATTTTCCTGTACATGCTTTGCTAGGGAGATTATCCTATCGATCACCTAGAACACCGTTTACATAATCTAATCATGCATGCAAACTTACTAAGAAGATATCTTATCGATCACCTAAAGCACTAAAACATAAACTGAATCATTCGTGCAAACAAACAAGCAATCAAGCTCAATGGGAGATAACATCCATCAATCTCCCGAAGAACATATCACATTATGTCATCCTCTTTTCTAACACAGCAGAAAGACTATAGAACAACATTCATTACAAATCTCATAATAGGGGCATTTTGGTAATTTTTTACATCATACATAGCATACTCATCCATGTTGTCCAACTCTTATTCTAGTCGTGCATAATCTCTTATCTCAACCTAGAGCCATAATGGTAATTTTTTACTACATACAATATATACTCATCAAAAACACCATTTTGAAGTCTTTAACATGCAATTTTAAAACACCTAAGGTAAGGAGTGCTCACATGCTAGTACGTCCTAGCGATTCTTACAAGTATTACTTGCCTAAAGTCTGTGTGGTTGCTTACTTGGATGAAAGGTACTTTTTCGAGCTAGCTTTTTCGTGCATTAAGAGCTCCAAAATTTCTGAAATTTCTCTAGTAGGCCCTAAATTAAGTCATAATTAGGTTAGTATCAAAATCAGGATGAAAAATAATTGAACGTGTCGAGAAACTCACACTCACGTGCCTGAACGCTCACACGCGTACATAGTGTCACGGTCCTACATTTTTTACCGTGCGGCGTCGTGATCTTGACACGCTCACGACTAGCCTTGAGGGGAATTAAGCCCCATATATATTTTTTGCCGCGGCTTTGTGCTTCGTCGGACCTTAGGCGAGGTTTGTCTTTGCCAATCGAACATCGCTTGTGCAGAATCCAAGCTTGTTCAACCACACACGCCGCTTGCGCGTGCATGTTCAATCATCTGCGACACATCCGACTTGCCTCTACACTAGGCCAACTCATTCGGCTCGACCTTGCCTCTACTCGAGCCAAGGTCTCTCAATACAACGTCGCATCTCATCTTGCCATCTTGATGCCTATCGATAGGGTCCATATGTCTTGACGCCATCCTGAGTCTCGGGATGTTGTCGGCCATCATAAGTCATTCGGTCATGCCATCAAGAATGGGCCCGCGTGTCGTTCATCTCATCGGAGCTTCTCGAACATCTATCCATCCGGGTTCTATTGAGGCATAGGCCCTCCCATGCCCATGTCGAGTCATTTACGGATACCGTACCGGATAGCGGGTTTATGTAGCAACCTCCAACACGCGGGCTAGGGCGCAATACCGGCACACCCGTGCCGTCCGATACTGTCCTTCAAAAACCCATTTTAAAGGAAGTCGCTCGAGACACTTGTCTCAGCACGCTCGCCCACACTGTAACACACGTATGTGCCACAGGGTAGCTCACTTAGGCCACAGGGCCTAGGGGTGGTGCAGAGCTAACACCATGGTACCCCCTATAGTACATTTTGAGCCATTTTCATTCTACTAGGTGTAG
The DNA here is from genome assembly GCF_002806865.2 of Cucurbita pepo subsp. pepo. Classification (NCBI taxonomy): domain Eukaryota; kingdom Viridiplantae; phylum Streptophyta; class Magnoliopsida; order Cucurbitales; family Cucurbitaceae; genus Cucurbita; species Cucurbita pepo. Next base: position 4,024,672 of record NC_036657.1, on the reverse strand, counting down.
ACATGATTTTGGTGAGGTGCCATACGGTGTCGTGCATTGTCCATCCGATGTCCGATTGACACCAAACTTGGCGAGCATTCATATTTCATATGGACGGATTTAACTTCTGAACCGCATGCCCAAATTCCTTCCAAAACTCTGACTTTTGAGGTTAAGGCCCGGGGCCCTACCCGGCCCTTCAACAAGCCTATCTTTGCCCTTCATGTCTCTTCTGATGTCTCTGTCTTGCTTATGTCTCAACATGTCTTCAATGCCCACTTTGCGTGGTGGTGTGTTGGATGATGCATCGTCCTCCTCGATCGCATCATGGCACTCGTCTATGTTGGCCCGCATATGGTCGGATGGGCATCTCTTGAGGGACACCACTTTGCTTGTCATGGCGTGAGGGTCATAACCTACTCTCTGCATAGTATGGTTGTGACACATAGCTCACACACTGAGGAGGAATAGATGCACCCTCAGTGTGCCACGTGGTGATCATAGATTGGTTCGCCAACTTTGACATCTTGTGTTCAAATCTAGCCTATGTAATTTTCATAAAAAAAATTTTAAGCATGACATGTGGCACACGCAGATAGGTGCTTCTAGAACGAGTTAGTTCAGATGGGCAGTTCGAGTCTTGGGTGTTGAACCGGTCAAATGCGGGTGAACGAAATGGAATTGGGTTGCACCATGGATCCACGCAGAAGAGTTTTATTAACCAAAGCAACCAGATGGATCCACACAAAAGTTAATAACAAGTTCTTATCGATCTTTATTAACCTAGCCAAAAGAGCTTAAATGAACCATTAGTACTAATTCTTATGAAATATGCACAATTATTGTGTGTGCTAATTAATATGTTCAAAAGTACAAATTTGGACTCTTCAAGCTTTGTGTGATCTAACTCGAGGTCAATTTGGTTGTGGGCCACACTCGAAACACCTTGATCTACACAAAAACATGCTAGAGAGAGAGATAAAATAACCCGAACACTTGCTGTTCTTGTTGATGAATTTTTTTTGAATGATTATAGATTAATTTGTGTTTGTTTATAAACTTTTAATATATCATATCTAACATTATATTGAATAAATATATATTTTTTTTAACGTATGAAAATTTTCTCTTTTGGTTGGTTACCAATTTGTATGTCAGTTGTCTTTCTTTTATTAGTGTAACTTATAAAGTTTATCCCTCTATAAAATTTAATAAAAGAAAAGAAAAATAATCCCTAAGCGCTGACTGTGCAGACCGGAAACAAGTCCGGTCCGGTCCGGGTCTGATGCGAACCGGATCTAAAAAACGTACAAATAATGACCCGTCCAAGTTTTTTTAAACCATTAACTCGTAGTACCTCTCAAAAGAAAGAGAATAAATATAAAAATATGAATAAAGTGGTCGGCGTGGGCCCACCACCTTCGAATCAAGAATCTCCACCGTACGATTAACACAATTAGGGCTGTACTATGCATACACTAATTCCCGCGTTCCACATGAATATTTCCCATCGCCATGCAATGCCATTGCCATTGCAGTTGCAGTAGCTTCGTTTCGAATACACACTCGCATCTTTTCCACACGCGATTTCACGCGCCGACACTCCCAATAAAATCTGTTCAACTTTATTCAATTTACCCCTTTCGCTCCCTCACTCTTTTCTGAGCAAAACAGAATCTGCACCGTCCACCTGAAATCCCTTTTATTTTATTTTATTTTTTTTTGTCTCCGATGAAGAAGCTCTACCGGAGAAGAGGAACGGTCCACCCATCGCCGCCGATCATCTCCGACCATCTCTCCTTTCTCCCCACTGCCATCCTCACCCTCGCGGCGGCGCTTTCACCGGAGGATCGAGAGATCTTAGCCTACCTCATCTCCTCCTTCTCCAACGACTTCACCACCGTCAACAACTTCTCCGGCCACCGCGGCAAGGCGGCCCACCAGAAACCCGCCGCCGCAAGGAGCGGTTCCGATCACCCTCCAGTTTTCTCCTGCAACTGTTTCCGGTGCTACACCAGCTACTGGGTGAGATGGGATTCCTCTCCAAATCGGCAAATCATACACGAAATCATCGACGCTTATGAAGAAACATTGGCTGAGAGCAAAGCCGGCAAGAACAGTAAGAAAGAGAGGAAGAAGAGGAACACCGGGTCCGGATCCGGGTCGGTTTCCAGTCCGGGTGATGGGAAGGGGTCCGAAGTCGCCCCGAAGGTAGAAGAGTCGAGGGTGACGGAGATGGAGGCGGCGGATGGCGGCGGAGGCGGTGAGAATGAGGCGGAGAAAGGGTCCGTGAGGTGGATTGTGAGTTACATAGGGGAAAAAATCTGGGGAGGTTGGAATTAGGTTCTTGTTCTTGTTCCTTTGATTCTGGTTCTTGTTCTTAGTTGTATATAGAATCTTATGAGTTTTCATGTACAAATTTTTTGTATTTATAAATTAGTTCACATGAACACTTAATTTCAACATAATTGTCGAGTTGGGTTAGATTATTTTTTTTAGATTATTTTTTTCCAATTAGTTCGTGAGTTCAATCAATTCAAAGCTGAGTTGAAGGGAGATAGTGTATCAAGCTATTCAGCTAACTTGATCCTCTTCCCCAGAGATTCGAGATGAGGAATATTGTCCACAATTAAGAATATAAACCCATGATCATTCCTTAAATTAATCGATGTGGGACTTTCATCATCCAACACTTCTCCTCGAACGTATTGTCCCCAATTGAGAATATAAACCCATGATCATTCCCTAAATTAACCGATGTGGGACCTTCATCATCCAACACCTCCTTCCGAACAAAGTATGCCTCCCCTTAATCGAGGCTCGATTCCTTTGGAGTCTTAGTCATTTATGACTACCTTCGAGGAGGCTCGACTCCTTTTCTTTTGGAGTCATTTGTTCGACATTTGAGAATTTACCAATCTATTGACACGACTAAGTTTAGGGCATGACTCTGATACCATGTTAGACGAACACGACTCTCCATAATGGTAAGATATTGTCCCATTTGAGTATAAGCTCTCATGGCTTTGCTTTGGGCTCCCTTACAGGACCTCATTTCAATGGGAGAGTATTCTTTGTTTATAAACGCATATCATTCCCTAAATTAGTCGAGACTTTCATCACCCAACAGAAGAAACCTGAGAGCCGTTGACTCCAACCACCGTCCACGTACGATCCATCCTATATTTGATCAACTTTTCAAAAATTAATCTTTAATTCTATTTTTATATATGCACATAAATGTTGATGGATTAAATTTAAATAATTAAAATTAGAAGCTCAACTAAATGACAAATAGATAAGATTAATTTAAGTAATTAAAAAAATAGAAAAAACTAAAAGGAAACTACAGAAATAAATAAAAAAAATGCTGTTTTATAAAGAGAGTATGGATGGATTAATTTTCAAAAAAATAATTATAAAAATAATTTGTTTTTTTATAATTGGGAGAAAAAAAAAGAAAAAAAAAAGAAAAGGGGAAACAGAAATGATGGCGACATGTCGGAAGGGATGGGGCCAAGAAAAAGGGAGTGCTTCGATTAAAGTGAATGAATAAATAAATAAAATTTAAAAAGAAAAAAAAAGAAAAAGAAAAAGAAAAGGGCCCACAGTCCCCGGTAACCGGTAAGGACTTCCTCTCCAATTCTCCCTTTCGGCGTTTTCTTTATTATTTATTTATTTATTTATTTATTTTTATTTCTATTTACTTTTGGGAATGCGTCATTTACATTCTCGGTGCTTTTAAATTTTTTGAATTTTTAGGTAAAAAATAACACTAAATGAAAAAAAAAAATTCAACTTTTTTTTTAAAATAAAAATAAAAAGTTTAAATTTTACAATAATTTATTTTTAAAATATATTTAAAATTTTAACCATTTAAAAGTTTTATTAATATTCTTAAAACAAAGATAGTCGAAGAATTTGGTTGATGTAATGCGGACAATTGGAAAAGCTAAAAACAAAGATAGTCGATGTACTATAAACACTTGGAAGAGTTTAAAACAAAAATTTCGCTCTCAGTTCTTCATAAACAATGTCGAGATAATAACAAAAAGGAAGTTTAGGGAACTCATGCACTTGAGACTATGTTAAACAGTTTTTTCTCGACTTTTGTTAGATATTTGTGATATGTATGAAAAAGACGAGGTTTTTAATTTTGTTGAGGGGCTAAAGCCATAGACGAAAACCAAACTTTAAACACGAGTTTAAGACTTTTTCATGGCCTATGCTATAGCCGAACGACCATATGATTTTAGCATCGATCAACCCTAAGAAATAAGGCTCAAACCCAAGTTTATACAGGTGGGAAAAATAAAAATTATCGACCCAACTCCCCAAAGGTGGGGGAAGTGACAAACTGGAAGGTAGAGGAGGGAATACGAGTCCTCCCAACAAAGAAGTAGAATTTCATGGCAAGACTTCATAGCTAAAATAGTTAGAGTCAAAACCAAGACCCCTCGTCTTTCTTCATATGTAAAGGGACCCACTGAGAAACCGAGTGAGCACAAAAGTCAGCACTTTGTACCTTCAAAGTAAAATTTAGAATGAATTCAGAAGATGAGTACAAGACGACAAAAGTTGAAACACCGCTAGTCGAAAGCATGAAAAACCCCTGCATGGGGCCCTAAAGTAATTATCTACCTTCCATAAGAGAGTGAGTGAGATAGAAGAGCTAGTGGAGTGTAGTCTTGTGTATATCGAGCCTTAGGTCAACCATAGAGCGACCATGAACACTATTATTGACTTTGGAGTATCCACAACTTCATGATAGAGACTGAAGCGAAATGCTTGACATCGAGATACAAAACGAATGAAAGCTATCAATTCAGCAGCTCTACCTATCTTAGAGATTACAAAGAGAACTCTGATCAAGATAGGGACTTGGACGGGTCAGCTCTACATGGACGATTTTGACATCGTGTTAGGGATGAATTTTCTGCTTGAACACAAAGTCATTCTCACGCCCATAGCAAAATGTTTAGTAGTACGAGGTTCAACCCAACAATCATTCAGACTATCGCCCGTCAACCAAAAGGGGTGAAGATAATATCGGTGTTACAGTTGAGAAGGGATCTTATCGACAATGAACCCATGCTCGTTGACATTGCCATGGTTGAAGAGGAGATTTCAAGTGAGATCACTCCAACAGAAACCTCGTAACCACTATAGGAACATCGTGACACAAAGCCAGAGGTTCAAACAAAGGAGATAAATCATGAGATTGATTCTATGTCGAGGGCGAGATCACCTGCCACAAATGTTTGTCATATAGCTCAACTTAAGTTAGCTAAACAAACAACTAAATGACTTGTTGGAGAGGGTTTACTAGACCCTCAACTACTAGTGTTAGTGATCACGAGGAAAGACCCCAAGGCAACAAATTTATGGAAGAGTCTGATTACAAAGTAACAAGAACCACGAACTGGTGCAAAAATACTATGGACAAGTCGAAGTAATCAACAAGGTCAGGAAGGCATCATATAGGATCTAATTACTCTCAAGGACGCGGACTAGCCCTATTGTCCGTGTCAGTAACTTGAAAATTTACAATCCTGACCAAGAAAACACCAATCACAAAGAGGTGTTATGATCTCATGCAACGAAGAAGAATTTTGCAGCGAAGAAAGTAGGAGAGGCTTCAACAAAGAAGACACAAAGAGTCAATGAACCGAAAAGTGGTTTTAAACAATTTCTTTCAGATTGGAAGAGACTTCTCAATGTTGAGATCAACTGGAAGCGTGTCGAGAGACCTGAAGTCAGCCCCATCCTACATCGCTTAGTTCGTGAAGAGTCGGTTGATAGATACATCAACCAATTGAGTGAAAAATGATGTCTCGATCATGCTTGTCCAAGACATATTGCTTGTGGTTGCATGTTCATGGTCGTATGCTCATTTCAAACCCTTTTTACTTGCTTTCATGTTAGATATGCCTTTACTATTCTTGTTGCGTCAATCCAAGAGTGTATGATCGGTCACCAAATTCATGTCTACATTTGTTAGGGCTAAAATGTCCCAAAATGTACTATACGGGATGTGACTAGTTATCAATTCTTCTTGCCTGGGTTATATGTTGTCAAGTTCTGGTTGTTGCTTATTCGCTTTTAGCTTATAACATTGATTTCTTTCAAATTGTTTTCAACATATTTCCTCGCTTACGTTTTCTAAAATATTCTCTCAAATATGACCCTAATCTCAATAATTCCTTGGGGGTTACTCTGATCTTCTTTATCTCACTCTCTCTTTTACAGTCTCATAAATTCAATGCTCTTCATATGCTTTAGAGTCTCACAGCTTCTCTCCTTCACTTATGGGTCTTACATATTTATTCTCTGATTCCCTTGTCAACTCCTTCCGAATGCTTAGTTTTCCTTGAATGATCACTTTTGTTGCTTGTTGGCAGGTAGCTTCATGTAAGGTTAGCTCGAAAGCGAGTCTTGAACTTATGGATTCTTTCTTTGTCGAGTTAGTTAATTCAATCCTGAGCCTAGTAAACCCAAATGATTCTTCTCTTTGATTCGATTTCATCAAGGAGCTTGACAACCAATTTGTCTCTCTCTTTCATCCGCTGTATTACTTTCTCGGCATGGAGGTATCTCGCTCTACCTCTGAACTTTGCCTAACCCAAACAAAGTATACTAAAAAATGGAATTCATTTTCTCAGCTCCTTCCTTTGTACGCCTACTTTATAAGAAAGTTTCCGGCCGTATGTTTTAGTTAAATGAGCTCTTTCACTCTGTCTTGGTCTTTGCTCTTGTCCTGGCCTGTCCTTTACTTACGGGGTGGGTGGGTCTCTTTTCTGTTCTTTTCGGATTTAATTGCAAACTCTTCCCCATGAGACAACCTCATTCGAACATCCAGCGAATGAAGATAAACGTTCATTCTAATTCTATTCCGATAGATCAGACCTTTTCTCGAAAAACACCAGATAAGATAAAGGAGTAGAGTAGTGATTGAGCAGCAGCAGCAGCCGGAGTTCGTTCAATTTCATCTTTAGGCTTTCGAGCAGTAAAGGCTATTAGGATAGGATAGGTTAGGCAGAATTCCACTCGCCCCAGTCCTTAGTAGCGGTGACAAAGGAGAACAGCCCCCCAGGCCATTTTAGAGTAGAGGTAATTCCGATGAGAAGAGAGAGACTGAACGAATGCAATACATGGAAGGCTTACGGATGTAGTACAGGACGACTTCCATCTTTTCCTTTTCTTTCGAGACTCCGTTACCAGCCCCTCTTCTCCTTTACAGTCTCACAACTTCTCCCTTCTCCTTTCTCAACTCTTAGTAAAGCGCGTTGAGGAGAAGAGAAAGAGAAAGAAGGAATCAGCTTCCTTCCCGGGCTCTAGGCTCCACAACGTTCACTCTTCCGCAGCTGTTAGTGAAAAAGTTCAATGGCCGACAAGGATCAGGAAGCCCAATCAATTCCGGCAAAGAATAGGTGTAGATTAGGATATAGTCAGGATATTCCACTGTTGTCTGAGTCTAGTGCCATTCCTTTCCTAAAAAGGGGATTGATTCTGACTAAGTTATTCCTGTTGTTCCTGTTGTTCCTGCTGTTGTGTGTGCTCGAGAAGTGAATGAGCTTGATCTTTACCTTCTTTCGTGGAATGTAAGGCTATTAGTGGGATAGGTGTAGGAGTTCAGTCTCTTTCCTTCCAATTAAATTACCTCGCCAATGACTCAAAACATAGATAGAGACATCAATTTATAAGAATAAAAGCTCGTTACAGTCTCATTCAGAAAGAAATAGGAGGAGAAGGAGAAAGAATCCATAGGTTCCGGCCGGAGTTCAGTTCTACAACTCCCTTTACGTACCTTGAATTAGGCCCTTGCTCGGACGGTTTAGCAGCAACAAAACCCTAAACCTCCCATTACCAATCGCATTGCAAATATTGAACAGGGCTCCTCAATTACTACCACCCTAATGGCTTGTTTGCCTTGAAGAAGGTTCTTTCTTTGTCTGACTTGATAGTGAATCTGCCAAGAAGTGCTATACTATAGAGACCTGAGACAGTGTTACATTTGTGAAAGCTAATTCGTCCTCTTTACAATCTTCGCCGCTTTATCAGTTTACTAAGAAGGGGATGGAAGGAGTTGTTCTGATTTAAAAGACTAGGTACAGCATCACATTTGACACCTGAGGAAGGTACCTAGTCGATCATGTCATCGACATAGACCCACATTTCCCCCATTCTCATTCCTTTTTTTTGAACAAATCGGGGAGAAGTAGAAGATTCTTAGTTCAAGGTTGTCCGCAAAATCTGACTTCCATACTTCATCCCTTTGGTTGTCATGGTTATCCTTATTTGCGTGATTATATGTCTAACAATCTTTCTCCATGCAGCATTCCTTGTATTTTTTTTAGGTTATAGTCCTACTCATAAAGGATTCCGCTGTCTTTATCCCGCCACCACTAAGCTATATATCACCCGCCATGCTCAATTTGATGAAACTCACTTTCCTGCTATCCCTAGCTCCCAGGCCCAATCTCTTTCCTCTCTTCCTATTTCAAATTTCTTGGAACCACATCTTTATCATATTGATTCATCCCCCCCTACCACTTCATCATCGCACATTCCTCGATCCAGTTCATCCCCGTGTGATATTTATTCTGACCTTGTGGATGAGTCTGTGCAGGTTGATACTTCTCTTGCAGGTTCCACTTTGCCACCCTCGACTTCTAATTCGACCTCTATTGAACCTACTGTTGATTCCTCTTCTTTGGGCACTCATCCTATGATCACATGAGCCAAAGCTAATATATTCAAGACTCATCATCCAGCAAATCTTGGTATTTTGGGCTCATATGGACTTCTTTTTGCTTTGCTTGCATCCAGTGAGCCAAAAGGATTCAAATCTGCGACTAAGAATCCTGCTTGGGTTGCTGCCATGGATGAACAAATTCGAGCGTTACAACAAAATGATACTGGGACTTTGGTTCCTCGCCCTGCCAACACCAACATCGTGGGCTCTAAATGGGTGTTTCGTATTAAATATTTGCCTTATGGATCTGTCGAGCGTTTCAAGGCTCGTCTTGTTGCCAAAGGTTATACTCAGGTTCCTGGTCTTGACTACACTGACACTTTCAGTCCGGTTGTCAAAACTACCACTGTTCGTGATGTGCTTTCTATTGCAGTCACAAATAAATGGCCTCTTCGACAACTTGATGTCAAGAATGCTCTTCTCAATGGAACTCTTATTGAACGTGTTCATATGGAACAACCTCCTGGGTATAATGATCCTCGATTTCCCACTCATGTTTGTCTATTAAAGAAAGCCCTCTATGGCTTAAAGCAAGCTCCTCGCGCCTGGTTTCAGCGTTTTAGCTTATTTCTTCTCACACTTGGTTTTTCTTGCAGTCGCGCTGACACGTCCCTTTTTCTCTTTCATCAGCAATCTAACCTTATCTATTTTCTTCTTTATGTTGATGACATTATGGTTACCGGCAACAACTCATCTTTTATTGACAGTTTTACTCGCAAGCTTCATTTTGAGTACTTGACTATTACACGTCCAGATATTGCCTATGTTGTCAATTCTGTGAGTCAATTCTTGCATGCCCCTACTGCAGATCACTTTCTTGCTGTCAAACATATTCTTCGCTATGTCAAAGGAACACTCCACTTTGGTCTTACCTTTCATCCATCCACTATTCCTAGTACGCTAGTCGCTTATTTGGATGCTGACTGGGCTGGTTGTCCCGATACTCGTCGTTCTACATCCGACTATTCTATTTATCTTGGTAACAATTTTTTGGAGTGCCAAAAAGCAACCTACTATCTCACGCTCCAGCTGCGAATCTGAGTATCATGCTCTTGCCACAACTGCTGCTAAGCTTCTTTGGGTTATGCATCTTTTGCATGACCTCCAAGTTCTATTTCAGAGCAGCCCTTACTCTTATGTGACAACAAAAGTGCTATTTTTTTTTTTAGCTCTAATCCCATTTCTCACAAGCGGCTCAAACAACTTGATTATCATTTCCTTCGAGAACTTGTTAACTTCGCACACAATATGTACCTTCTCATCTCCAAGTTGTTGACATCTTCACAAAAAGTATTTCTTGACCTCTTTTTGAATTTTCAGATCCAAGCTTCACGTTCGTTCAAATCCGACGCTCAGCTGGGGGGGGGGGGGGGGTGTTAAGGATAGTTGACCATTCATTATAAGGCATATTTGTCTTACATTACGGCTTACCATATTTGCCATTTATTAAAGGCAAATATATTGTATTCATTTATTATTCTTCCCTTTTATTGTTATTTTCATATTATTTGTAATTTACCATATTTATGCATTATGTAAATGATTATAAATAAGAGAACTTTCACCACCATTTAGGTGTGGTGGATTTAGCAAACATTCACCGTAAACAATCTATTCTAACATAAGTCTAAGAAAATAAATATAGCTACTAAATGCATGTGTCATGGTCGACGACGACATCGCATCTCGAGACCATGATACAATTTAGTAAGTGACCACCATAGGGATGCCTTGCTTTTATCTGAAATAGAAGTAGCATGTGGCTTGAGTATTTTAAAAAATACTCAGTAAGCGACCACCATACAATTCATGAGTGGAACCCATCATATCAATCTATTTTCCTACGGCGGCTTTTTTAACCGACAACTTAGATGTGTACTTAATTTCCTACACGGTCTACAAGTGCGAGTATGGACCCACCAGTTGATTCGCACACCTCCTAGCCCCCTTTCTGGTCGAGCGAGCATTCTCTGGTAAACATAATGATCGTTCCCATGTCTCGTAGCGTATGCGTCCGTACTATCCTGAAGGAATAGAGATATCCCCCGATGCATGAACACACAATAATGCATGAGGTCCAATATTTTTCTATTTTCATTATCATTTAATACAACCCGCTTGCTTATATTTATTACCCCATTTATTTGGAGTACAATAGTTTTTTACTCCAAACACTATGGTAAAAACAATATTTTTTTTTTACCCAAAACACAATTTGAGTACATTTATTACCTCATTTATGCACAGGAACAATATTTACTTACCCAAAAAATTAACTACTTACATTTATTACGTAACGGCCCTAATTTTTCTTGCCAACATCAAAGACCAAGCGCATGCATGTCTTTAATAACATATTTAGAAATTTAAAATAAAACATTTTCAAATTCAGTTGAAAGAACTCAAGACACAGTTACAAGACCTACTTGACAAAGGCTTCATCCGATCTTGCATATCTCCTTGGAGTGCGCCGGTGTTGTTTGTCAAAAAGAAGGATGGATCGATGTGCCTGTGCATCGATTATGAAGAACTAAATAAGAGGGCAATAAAGAACAAGTACCTCCTCCCTCACATAGAAGACCTATTTGACCAACCTAGGGAGGCGACGATATTCTCCAAGATAGACATTCGGTTAGGGTACCATCAAATCAAGATTAAAGGAGGGGATGTACCAAAAACGGTGTTTAGAACAAGATATGGTCACTACGAGTTTGTGGTGATGTCGTTTGGCCTCATAAATGCTCCAACTGTGTTTATGGAATTAATGAACCGACNGTGTTTGTGGAATTAATGAACGGAGTGTTCAAGGACTGTCTAGACACGTTCGTTATTGTGTTCATAGACGACATCCTAGTATACTCGAAAATGGACCAAGAACACCTCTGAGTTTGTGGTGATGTCGTTTGGTCTCACCAACGCTCCAATTGTGTTTATGAAATTAATGAACTGAGTGTTCAAGGACTGTCTAGACACTTTGTTATTGTGTTCATAGATGACATCCTAGAATACTTGAAAATGGACCAAGAACACCTCCGAAAAGTCCTAACAACCTTAGGAGAGAACAAGTTGTATGTCAAGTTCTCCCAATAATGTATGAACTTTGTTGTGATATAATATAATTATAATGTCTATTATGTTTTAAATTCTCTTTATTTTATTTTATTTTATTTCGCAAAAAATTTGCCCGTCCTTTTTAGAGTCGAGTACCGATCCTTACATAACAAATGTGTCAAGAAGCACGTCGTTACAGACTTATTAAGTTGAATTTGTTCCTCAAAATTGAGCTTATATAGAGCTTTACAACAGAGTCATTTTACCCCTTTAGCTTAACCTCAATATTTCGAGAAATTCTCATGAAGAAGCCGAGAGCAAAGAAGGTCTAGATCAAACTAATAAAATGAGTGAAGATTTGGATATTTTTTCGATTAAGAAAATTTGGAAGCCAAACTTTCCTAACTTGGCTTATGTCATTTCACCAAATCTTTTGCTACGATTTCGTGGCAATAAGCGAAACATGTTTCATCAAGAGATAGTAAGCTAAAGATCAGTGAAGTTNAAGGAGGGATAGTGCAGTGCTACGTCAGCATTCTTCAAAATAACATCCAAGCAATGACCAAGCTTCACTTCTCCTCCTAATTTCTCTCTCGCTTCCTTCTCTTTGTTGTCCATTATAGCGCTTTCTTTTTTATGAACTGAACTTAGATATGAGTTAATGTGAGAGGGAAGAACGGATATATATAACCCCTCCTTTGCTACAACATTTTGAAGATAAGTCGGGCACATTTGTTATTTTCACTTTTTTGTTTTTTTTTTTTTTAACTATTTTATACAAAAGCAAGGAATTTTTTAGCTTCCATAATAATCTATCTTCTTTTCAGAAATCAATCACTTTTTGATATATTCTTTTAATTTAAATTTTAAAATCAGGAAGAATATATATATATTTTTTATTATTTATTTATGATAATCGTAATTGATTCACCGATACATAACTAATTCTTAATATTGTTAAAAATATATTAAATTGTGTATCTAATTTTTTTAAAAAAATTGTTAGTCTCTCGTAGTTGTCGTCGTATATGCTACTTTTGTTGTGCTATAACTAGATGGATGTTCTTGCAATTGCTCAACTTACTTTTTCGACCACCAACACTCTATTTTAACCTTACAGTCATATAAAGGTTTCGAAGGATTTTACTACGGTCTGAAAATGAATTAATCAAATGGTTATTTTAATTATTTTGTATGGGTGGATGCATTTTGTCTATGAAATTTATTTTTACATAAATCTAAGAATAAATTATAAAAAATAAAAAGTCCACCAATTTAATTTAGAATATGAACTATTTATGCCTTAAAAGGAAGGTTCGAGTGTTTATATTATTTTCCGTTTATGATGCAGTAAAAAAAATGGAAAGACATTTTAATTCTTTTAAAAGATATATTTTACTTTTCATTTATATTTGTGTTTTGAAATAAAAAATTACAAATATTTTAATTATTTATAAATACAAAAAAAAACACTTTATTCCATTTTATTTTTTTAAGATTACTTTCAAATAATACTTTAAGCGATTATATCTCATTTTTGTATGAAACATTAATTAAATATAATATTTTGTTCGTTAATAAATTATAAAATATATATTAAATAAAAAATCTATTTGACATACGAAAAAGATAAAACTAAAACCGTTATTTTGTTGAAAGTTATAATTTTTCTAGAATTATTTATTCGTCGATATTGTACATTAATCACGTTTATTTATTTATATTCGAACACTCAAGTTTTATTTAGACTATCGATTTTTAAGGATATCTATTTTTAATAAATTTAGTCTTAAATTTATAAANTTTTTTTTTTTTTTTTTTTTGATATTGTGATGTTTGATACTTTTATGAAAGTTAAATAGAAAGATCTCGTTTATTAAAGTATATTTAATATAAAGAATAAATTAAATAAATGATGTGTCGAATGAGTGTATGATCTTTATTTGGAATTATCTCAAAAGAATATTTTGGAGATATTGTTGACGATGAATGCTTTATTCGTATAGTATAAGTATTAGGATCAGCTTTGATTTTATTTAGAATAAACTAAACAAAAAAAGTTACATAACCTTACAATAAATATCGAAAAAGTTGTAGCTAATTTTTTATTTATTAACTTCAACTCTTCCAACGATTGAATTTGATTCTTTATAGCGTTATTATGAGTTAGTAAATAGATTTTATACACCTATAGATTATAAGCTCTCATAAAACAAAGTTAATTAAGTAAACTCTTCGATCAATCAATCAATTTTATACACACAGTAGAGCATGTTATGTCCATTAATATATTCATTATAGATAAGCGATTCTTCACGAGTTGTTTGTAATTACAGTTCGGTCAAAAGTCCGTTTGTAACGACTCTAGATTTCTACTTACCTAAAGTCGCTACCATCATCATAACATAGTCATTTTGTGCAGCAATAAGTGTTTAAACTTTATCATAAAACATAAACTTCATCTTAAAATACTGACATGGACTTACTTGTTCGAAAATATTTTTAAAACGACACAACGAAATATTAAATGAGATAAATAAACATGAAATGTAAACACCATATTCTAACGTATCTAAGAAAATATATAATACCCTATGCATGTGTCATGGTCTCGAGATGGAATGTAATAAGTCTTAGATATGTAAGTTTTCAGACTATACTGGTTGGAACATATGAAGTCTTGAGCATAGGTGTTCAGACTATGCCGCATGGAACGTATGAAACCTTGGACATAGGTATTGAGGTTGTAGGCAAGCCATGGATACATGATTAGACTACATCGTTTGAAACGTTAGAAGCCTTACATGTAAGTTTTTAGACTGCACTGCTTGAAGCATAAGTGTTAAGAATGATGCTCGGATCATAAGGACTTTTTTAACTTCCATAATAATCTATCCTCTTTTGAGAAATCAACTTCACTTTTTGATATATTCCTTTAATTAAAAATTTTATGAAATTTATTTTTTTATATAAAATTAAGAATAAATTATAAAAAATTAAAAGCCCTTTGTATTATTTTCCGTTTAAAATTGAGTAAAAGAAATGAAAAGACATTTTACTTCTTTTAAAAAATAAAAATTGAAAAATAATTAACAAATGTTTACTAGAAAATAATATATACTTAAATTATTTATATATAATTAAATAGGGCACTTTATTCCATTCTTTAAAAATAATATTTGATGCAATTATATTTCATTTTTGTATGAAACGTTGTTTAAATATACTATTTTGTTCGTTAATAAATTATAAAAACTAGAACCGTTTTTCTTTTTGTCGAAAGTTATAAATTTTTTCTAAAGTTATTATGAGTTGATATTGTGCATTAATCACATTTATTCATTCATATTGGAAGACTATTAATTTTTAAAGCTATCTATTTTTAATAAATTTAGACTTAAAATTTATAAAAATTGACTATGGTGATTTTTGATACTTTCTAAAAAGTATATTTAATATAAAAAATAAATTAAATAATTAGGATGATGTGTTGAATGAGTATTTATTCGGAAAGATGTCAACATAATATTTTAAAGATATTGTTGAGAATGAATGCTTTATTCGCGTGGTATAAACATTAGGATCAACTTTAATTTTATTTAGAATTAAACTAAACCAAGAAGTTACTGAAACTTACCAGAAATATGGAAAAAGTTCTGGCCAAATTTTTCATTTACTAGCTTCAACTCGTCCAACGATCACAAGGATCAAATTCTCTCCAAAACCTTGGTTGCTTGTGTGAGAAGAATTTGATTATGTCTAACTATTTTTTAGGTATTTAGTTTAAATATTTTTATAAATTGGTTGTGTAACGACCCTAAATTTTCACATATCTATAGTCGCCACTAACGTCTCATGCTCATCTATATTGCGGAAATATAACTCTTACATGAACATCATTTATAATGTAAACATTGAAAAACGTTTAAAACAACTTCTTCTCTGGAAAACACAGTCATAGTCTTACGTGTTTAAATACAAAATACTAAATTTTAGAGAAAATAAAAAAAAATACAGGGTAATTTAAAACAATGGAATGCAAAACACCCTATTCTAACTTAAAACTAAGAATTTAAATATGAATCTATCCTATGCACGTGCCACAATCTCTGCTCGCGATGCCGCCGTCCTCCGTACAAGTGCGCCTTGCCTTTACCTGAAAAATGATGTGGCACACGGCCTGAGTATTTCAAAGAATACTTAGTAGGTGGCCCCACTATAGGGGTCATGCAAATGCAAACACATGCAATCATGATTTAGGGACCTATCTCTAATCATCTTAGGGGTGGCCTCCAGTCTCGGACAAATTGGATGTGTAGTACTTCCCTACACACGACTCACACGTGCGAGTATGAATCCCCAGGGCGCTCGCACACCCCCTGGACCCTCTGGTCAAGCTAATCTGTAGCGACGTCCGGAGGTCAGCGGAACCCCATAGTGTCATGCGCCTCATGAACACCCTCATCTGTGTGCTTTCGCACCTGTGCGCATTCGCGCTCATCATAAGGTGCGCGTCCGCACTCATCATCTCTAGGGGAAGTAGCCCTATGCTTATGAACATACCATATGCATAAGGTCCCTCTAAATCCATCATAACGTCTCTTCTGACAAAACCCTCTAGTCTCATCTCTTTGTTACTCTAGGTAACACATACTCGTGGATATTTATATTAATATCATTTTCACGCTCTTAGGGTTGTGTCCTATGTCGATCTAACGACATGATGCAATATGGCACTCATCATCATATATCATGCTCAATATGGAAAACATCATCATATTAAGGTAAACGTCACACAATCATCATACTCATCATATTGCCACAAAGTGCATCAAACATATCAAGTACGTCATTCATCAAAATATATATATACTGCGCACATCATCAAGTATCGTAACCCACACATCATCATAACTCATAAGTCGCATCGTACGACATAGTTCATACATCATCATAACTCATACAAGTTTTTAGCCTATCCTATAGTAAGACCACTTACCTGGTTGGCCTTAGCCGAAGTATTCCCTAATTTATTTAATGTAAGCTCCCATTCCTCGAGAACTACACCAAATGTTGCCAAGGTTTGATTCATATCGCATCGTTCGTCACCTTTTGTTAGTATTTCACATTTTAATTAATAATCCAACTAACAGTGTGAAATACGGCTCTAAACGACCTCAATAAAAATCGAGTTCCATGTTTTCATTGTTTCTAAATTATATAAAATAATAAAACTTAAAACTTAAATTAAAGATATGTCAATATTATTAATATTTCAAGCGGCTTGGATAGTTCAACATTTAATGTTATATCCTATATATACAAATATAATAATTTCTCATATCTTCCATCCTCATTCTCTCACTCTATATTATATTTCAATTCTGTTTACAGTACACCATCTGAACAGTACTTGTCATTTTCAAACTGTTCTCATTTTTTTTTCTTTCTTAAAATTTCTCTTTTGTTTTTTTTTTTGTTTTTTTTCTTTTTTTCTTTTTAACTCTAATTGTTTTAAGCAGTCAATTCTACCTCCCTATCTCATTTTAAGCAATTTAAATCTAACTCTTTTAATCGGTTTCTTGAATGAGTTTAATTCTAGAATTCTTTAAGAGTTTAATTCTACTTCATATCTAAATCTAACTCTTTTAATCCGTTTGTTTGATGAGTTTAATTCTATAATTATTTTAATAGTTTCTTACAGAGAGTTTAATTCTACCCCATATCTAAATCTAAATCGTTTAATTCTCTAAATTGTTTAATTCTGCTTAGCAGTTTATTTTATTCCCATATATATATATTTTTTTTGCTTTTATATTTCCAAATCTAATCTTCCCCTCTTTTATGTATTGTTTTTATCTTCTTCTTTCCCGTCTCTCTTTCTTTTTTTATCCGGTTTTCCAAATCTTTTTTTTTTTGTTTGAATATGTTTTCCAGATCTTCCTTTTCCCTATCTTCCTCTCTTTTTTATCTATCTATTCTTCTTTTTTTTTTCTGACCAGACTTTCATAGGATAGATAATTTATAATTCAGAAACTGATAATTTCTAAAGTTCTAACTCAAATCTAAATAATTGCTAACATCCTTCCTAAAAGAAAAAGGTAAATTTGACTACTAACCTTTCCAAATGACATCTTTCTTCCTTTATCTGCCTACCATCTCTCCATCATCTGCCTTCTTCTGATCTCTCCATTATTGATCTCTCCATCATCTGCCTTCTTCTGATCTCTCCATTATCTAACCATCTCTCCATTATCTAACCATCTCTCCATCATCTGCCTTCTTATGATCTCTCCATTATCTAACCATCTCTCCGTCATCATTATTGTCTAACCATCTCTCCGTTATCATTATTGTCTAACCATCTCTCCATCATAAGCATTTTTTTCCTCCAGAAAATATTTTCTTTCGGTTTCTATTTTGTTTGATGAATTATTGATACTCGATGAGAGAACTATTTTAGGGGAGGGNAATATATTCTTGTTGTCACACCATACTATTGTCTTTTATCCTCTTTTTCTTCATTTACTGCTTCTTCTGCATAGTTTGTCAATCTATGACAAAATTATTGTTCCCTTTATTTTGCTATTTTTATTCTAATACATATGTATATTAAACGTAACCGGTGATTAGATTTGTTTATGGTTGTTAGTTCTATTTATATGGCTATTTGTCAATAATATCATCACTCCAAACTTCAATGGTTTATGTTTCGGGCTTAGTTCTTCTTGTGTCAAAACCTAACCATTGGTATTAAGTTGCAATTTTTGAGTGATTAAATAGGTAGATTCTGAGTGAAATAAAACTTTAACAAAGATCTCTCGCTTCAATGGTCACTGTGATCATTGGAGTGAATTTGAGTGATCAAATAGAAGGAGAGTATGAGTGAAGATAAAACTTTAACGAAGATCCCTCGCTTTGATGGTCACTATGATCATTCGAGTGAGATGAAGGAAGATTTGCTCAACAAAGGGTCTTTGAAATGTGGTAGAAATTGGTTTTCAGAACAAGAGGAAGGAACAATGTTGACCGAGGCACAAAACGGCCACCTTGATGATGCTAGACTCAAAGATCACAAAGTAAAGCATTACCTCTTCCAGGCAGTTGATCGTACTATCTTTGAACAAATCTTGAATCGTCGCACAACCAAGATTGTTTGAGACTCAATGAAGCTTAAATTTGGTAGAAACCAAAAAGTGAATAAATAGTTTTTAATGCATTAAGGAGAGAATTTGAGATCCTAGAGATGAAGAAGGATGAAAGTATCACAGATTGTTTTGCAAGAGTAATGATAATCTCCAACAATATGAGAAGCGATGAAGAAGATATGCCAGACAAGAAAATTATAGAAAAATTTTTGCATACCGTGATTGAAAAATTTACTTATGTTGTAGTATCCATCGAGGAATCCAAAGATACTAATAACATGTCTATTGATGAATTACAAAGTTCATTAATGGTGCATGAACAAAAAAAAATTTTAAGAGTACTTTCAAATAATACTTTAGGCAATTATATCTCATTTTTGTATGAAACATTGTTTAAATATAATATTTCATTCGTTAATAAATTATAAAATATATATTAGAAAAAAAGTCTATTTGACATACGAAAACGTAAAACTAAAACGATTTTTTCTAGAGTTATTTATGAGTACGTATTGTGCATTAATCACATTTATTTATTCATATTGGAAGACTTAATTTTATTTACACTATTGATTGTTAATGATATCTATTTTTAATAAATTTAGTCTTAAAATTTATAAAAATTGTCTCTATTTTTTTATAATGTGACGTTTGATACTTTCTAATTTATGAAAGTTAAATAGACAGATCTTATTTAATATAAAAAATAAATTAAATAAATGTGATGATGTGTTGAATGAATATATGAACTTTATTTGGAAAGATCTCAAAAGAATATTTCGATGATATTAGTGAGATGAACGCTTTATTCGCATAGTATAAGCATTAGATCTGCTTTAATTTTATTTAGAATTAAACTAAACAAAAAGGTTACTTAAACAAATATGGGAGAAGTTCTAGCCAATTTTTAATTTACTAGCTTCCATTCCTACGATGATTGAAATAAGTTCTCGAATTTTTTTAATTATTAATTAATATATTAGATATATTAAATATAAGGAATAAAATATATTTAATTTGAAGTGTTTATTAATATTTAATATATTAGATATTTCAAATACAAAAAGGAAAAAAATATTTAATTTGAATTCTTTATTTAATATTTTAGATATATTAAATATAAAACAAGAAAAATATATTTAATATATATATATATTTAAAGCTCCAATAATATTTAAATTAATTAAATATGACATAGAAATATAATTTAAATAAATTATTATATCTTAATAAATTAGATATTCAAATATATTATTTGATCGGATCGTTTTAAATAAGATTTTTGGATGAGTCAAACCTTATTTGTATTAATAATTCTCTCTAAATATTTTTTTCTAATTTATTAAAGATACGTAACCTTTTGTTGAAGCTAGTAAATTAAAAATTGACCAAATTTTTTTCGATATTTATTGTAAGATTACGTAACCTTTTTGTTTAGTTTAATTCAATATAAAATTAAAGCTGATTCTAATACTTTATACTATACGAATAAAGCATTCATCGTCAATAATATCTCCAAAATATTCTTTTGAGATAATTCCAAATAAAGATCATACACTCATTCGACACATCATCACATTTATTTAATTTATTCTTTATATTAAATATACTTTAAAAAACGAGATCTTTCTATTTAACTTTCATAAAAGTATCAAACATCACATTATCAAAAAAAAAAAAAAAAAAAAGNTAAAAATGAATAGTCTAAATAAAACTTAAGTGTTCGAATATGAATAAATAAATGTGATTAATGTACAATATCGACGAATAAATAATTCTAGAAAAATTATAACTTTCAACAAAATAACGGTTCTAATTTTATCTTTTTCGTATGTCAAATAGATTTTTTATTTAATATATATTTTATAATTTATTAACGAACAAAATATTATATTTAATTAATGTTTCATACAAAAATGAGATATAATCGCTTAAAGTATTATTTGAAAGTAATCTTAAAAAAATAAAATGGAATAAAGTGTTTTTTTTTGTATTTATAAATAATTAAAATATTTGTAATTTTTTATTTCAAAACACAAATATAAATGAAAAGTAAAATATATCTTTTAAAAGAATTAAAATGTCTTTCCATCTCTTTTACTGCATCATAAATGGAAAATAATATAAACACTCGAACCTTCCTTTTAAGGCATAAATAGTTCATATTCTAAATTTAATTTGTGGACTTTTTATTTTATAATTTATTCTTAGATTTATATAAAAATAAAATAATTAAAATAACCATTTGATTAATTCATTTTCATACCGTAGTAAAATCCTTTGAAACCTTTATATGACTGTAAGGTTAAAATAGAGTGTTGGTGGTCGAAAAAGCAGGTTGAGCCATTACAAGAACATCCATCTAGTTATAGCACAACCAAAGTAGCATATAGGGCGACAACCACCCAAGCAAGAAGTAATTAAAAAGATTTACAAACAAAAATTACTTTTATTTTTGGTTGGAGACTAACCCTTTTTTTTTTTATAAAAAATTAGATACACTGTCTAATGTAACATAAATTTAGGAAACAACTACAATTAAATTAATTATATGATTAAACATATAATTTTAACTAATTATAAATAATACGAACAATTAGTCGAATAATAGATTATCGGGACTTCCTACCATACATTATTTCCTAAATTAAAGTGAATAAATTTAACAAATAGAGTATTAATTTATTAGTATTTTCAACCTAGCATTTAATTTAATATATTCATAACAATAATAAAAATTACTATTTTGATCAACAAAAGAAAATGAAAGGAATATATCAAAAAGTGACGTTGATTTCTGAAAAGAAGATAGATTATTATGGAAGGTAAAAAAGCCTTCACTTTTGAATGAAATAGTATAAATAGGTCTAGATAGATACGTGCATGAAAAAAAAAGTGAAAATAACAAATATGCATGGCTTATCTTCAAAATATTGTACCAAAGAAGGGGTTATATATATCCCTTCTTCCCTCTCACTTTAACTCATATCTCACTTCAACTCATATCTCAATTCAGTTCATAAAAAAGAAGGCACCATAATGGACAACAAAGAGAGGGAAGCGAGAGAGAAATTAGGAGGAGAAGTGAAGCTTGGTCATTGCTTGGATGTTATTTTGAAGAATGCTGACGTAGCGCTGCACTATCCCTCCTTCGTTAAGCTTTATGACCAACTTGTTGCTGGGATCCTCTTGAACAAGGGAGCTATAGTAAGTGCAACTATATATATATATATATTAATTTCAACTTCACCTTTGTATATCATAAACATATTAAATCAAAATATTTGCTTTCTTTTCTTTTTACGCAGAAGTACATCTTTGATAAGAAGTTAAACAGCCATTGGTACTTTATATTTGCGAGAGCTCTCTCAATCGCCTGGATTGAAGATAAAAGATACTGGAAATGGGGATCCTGGTATAATTTTTAACTAATTTCTCAACGAAAAAAAATGATAAAAAGTTGATTTCTTGATCACTCACTCGGGCGTCTAAAAACTTGCAGTGGCAATAGCGAAGTTGCAGAACTTATTGAAGTATCTTGGCTGAACATTCGTGGAAAGATCAATGAGTCTATGCTCTCACCAAATATTGTGTATGAAGTAGCACTTCAGGTACAACTAAATGATAGAGCCTCTGGCTGGGATGCTCCTCTGAACATTGAATTGAAGAAGCCAGATGGGAGCAAGATAGTGCGCCAGGAATGCCTGTCGGGGAAGCCACGAAACCAGTGGTTTGAGATTGTTGTTGAGTACAAGGTAGGTAACCCTGGCTGTGGAAGTAGTGGCGAGATCGAGTTTTCCTTTTTTGAACATGGAGGGCATTGGAAGAGAGGGCTGCTCGTGAAAGGTGTTCGGATTGGAGCAAAGGGATGTGGTTGCTCATGATCAAAATAGTCTTGGTGTACACAATCTCTCTTTCTCAAACTCAAAGTACACTTATTTTGATGTTGAGGAAGGAGAGTTTGTGTTATAATCAAATATGAAAGAATGTACTAGTATGAAACAATAAATAATAGACCTTTTGTTTACGGGCAAGATGGTTAAGTTTTAAACCCTTTTTGTTTCAGATATAATAAAATATAAGTATGAACTAAATATAAAAATAAATAAATAAATATAAAAGTTTGGCTTCCAAATTCTCTTAATCGAAAAAATATCCAAATCTTCACTCATTTTATTAGCTCGATCTAGACCTTCTTTGCCCTCCGCTTCTTCATGAGAATTTCTCTAAATATTGAGGTTAAGCTAAAGGGGTAAAATGACCCTGTTGTAAAGCTCTATATAAGCTCAATTTTGAGGAACAAATTCAGCTTAATAAGTCTGTAAGGACGTGCTTCTTGACACATTTGTTATGTAAAGATCGGTACTCGACTCTAAAAAGGACGGGCAAATTTTTTGCGAAATAAAATAAAATAAAATAAAGAGAATTTAAAACATAGTAGACATTATAATTATATTATATCACAATAAAGTTCATACATTATTGGGAGAACTTGACATACAACTTGTTCTCTCCTAGGGTTGTTAGGACTTTTCGGAGGTGTTCTTGGTCCATTTTCAAGTATTCTAGGATGTCATCTATGAACACAATAACAAAGTGTCTAGACAGTCCTTGAACACTCAGTTCATTAATTCCATAAACACAGTTGGAGCGTTGGTGAGGCCAAACGACATCCCCACAAACTCAGAGGTGTTCTTGGTCCATTTTCGAGTATACTAGGATGCCGTCTATGAACACAATAACGAACGTGTCTAGACAGTCCTTGAACACTCAATTCATTAATTCCATAAATACAGTTGGAGCATTAGTGAGGCCAAACGACATCACCACAAACTTGTAAAGACCGTATCTTGTTCTAAACACCGTTTTTGGTACATCCCCTTCTTTAATCTTGATTTGATGGTACCCTGACCGAAGGTCTATCTTGTAGAATACCGTCGCCTCCTTAGGTTGGTCAAATAGGTCTTCTATGTGAGGGAGGAGGTACTTGTTCTTTATTGTCCTCTTATTTAGTTCTCCGTAATCGATGCACAGCGCATCGATCCATCCTTCTTTTTTACAAACAACACCGGCGCACCCCAAGGGGATACGCAAGGTCAGATGAAGCCTTTATCCAGTAGGTCTTGTAACTGTGCCTTCAATTCTTTCAACTCTGTTGCCGCCATGCGATAGAGTGCTTTGGAAATAGGCCCAGTTTCAGGCTCGAGTTCTATGACAAATTCTACCGCTTGGGAAGGGAGTATTCCTGGTAGGTCTTGCGAAAAACTTTTAGAAATTCGTTCACTACTAGTATAGTGTCTAGGTTCTTTTCCTTTTCTCTTACATCTATAACACATGCTAATATCGCCAAACCCCCTGGTTGAACTAGTCAGTTAGCTCATCATTGAGACTACCTTTGGGTAGTCTCAATGCATGTACCCTTAAACTTAAAGTTGGGTCCCGATAGTGGTGAAATTATCACTTCCTTTTTACGAAAGTCTATAC
>NC_036657.1:3995118-3996968 GCF_002806865.2 Cucurbita pepo subsp. pepo | reverse complement strand
AAATAAGCCCAGTTCCAGGCTCGAGTTCTATGACAAATTCTACCGCTTGGGAAGGGAGTATTCCTGGTAGGTCTTGCGAAAAACTTTTAGAAATTCGTTCACTACTAGTACAGTGTCTAGGTTCTTTTCCTTTTCTCTTACATCTATAACACATGCTAATATCGCCAAACCCCCTGGTTGAACTAGTCAGTTAGCTCATCATTGAGACTACCTTTGGGTAGTCTCAATGCATGTACCCTTAAACTTAAAGTTGGGTCCCGATAGTGGTGAAATTATCACTTCCTTTTTACGAAAGTCTATACTAGCGTGGTTTTCAGCTAACCAATCTATGCCTAGTATTACATAGAAGTCTATCATGTTAACTACTATCAGGGCTACGCTTTGAGTTTGATCGGTTATCGTTACTTGGTCATCTTTTACTCTATCCTTAGCTACTAAGTCTCCCCCCACGGGGATACTCACACACAATACATGCAATAAGGGGTTCTAGTTCGAATCCTGCTTGTGTAACAAAAGGAAAAGATATAAAAGAGTGCGTAGAACCAAAATCAAATATAGTAAAAGCATAATGACTTAAAATGGGTAGTGTACCTGTCACCAAAGTGTCGGACCTCCTAATGTCTCTACCGGTGGGACGCATTTGAGCACGAGTTTGCATTCGCTGCAGGTGTGCCACGTGGCACAATAGGAGACCGACATGTGTGCAGACAACTTCAGGTCGAGGTGCGGGTCTCGCGCGGGTGTGGTCAATTGTCTCCTCACTCCATGTTGTTTGCAAAAATCGTTGAATTCTGCGGANGTGTAGAACAAAAATCAAATATAGTAAAAGCATAATGACTTAAAATGGGTAGTGTACCTGTCACCAAAGTGTCGGACCTCCTAATGTCTCCACTCGTGGGACGCATTTGAGCACGAGTTTGCATTCGTTGCAGGTGTGCCACGTGGCACAATAGGAGACCGACATCTGTGCAGACAACTTCAGGTCGAGGTGCGGGTCTCGCGCGGGTGTGCGAGTCGTGAATTGTGGGTAGCAGGTCACGACTGTTGCAGGTCGCGTAGGCTGGCTATGTGGATTGAGCCGAAACGTTCGATTTGGGCCTCGAGAATTCAATGGTCAGTAGGCTACAGGCGCGTGGTTCTCGGGCTGAAGTTTTGTAGCAGTTTGGGCAACTGAGTAGATTGGGCCAAGGCGTTTGGGGGTTGCAGGCGTTTGGATACCCAATACGAATTTGAACTGAAGTCCATGGACTTCGTCTTCTCCACCCGGTTCACGCGATTTTTCTNATTTGTTGCCGTTACACCCATTGAGCGTAGATATGAGTCAAGGTTGACACTGCAACTTCATAAACCGATCTTGAAAGAGGTAGGGACTATGCACATAGGTGGTTTAGTATGAGTACTTCTATTGATTTTAGACATGAGTCAAGATCGACGCTGTGACGTCATAAACTAGTCTCGATGAAGGACTAAGGACTACACGGGTAGATGATCAATAAGGAATCAATTGATACTTCGTATAGACCAAAGAAAGCCGTTAGAACCTACTCGGAGAAGGAAGCGATGAGAGTCTACAAATAATTGCTTACTAAGTATATTTTTAAGAGAGTATGTTATGACAAGGATAGTGATTTTAGATAAATAGTATGCGTTGTTTTGATCAATTAAAAGTTGATAGGTGGCTTTTCACGCTTCAAAATGATTTATTTTAAATTTCTACATATATTATTAAAGACATGCATACAATGGCGTCTTTGGCGTCTTTAGCGTCTTTGGCGTCTTTGATGTTGGCAAGAAAAATTAGGGTGTTACATAATAAATGTAAGTGGTTAATTTTTTGAATAAGTAAATAT
>NC_036657.1:3991528-3994524 GCF_002806865.2 Cucurbita pepo subsp. pepo | reverse complement strand
TAGCGGGGTTGTATTAAAGGATAATGAAAATGGAAAAATGTTGGAACCTCATGCATCATTGTGTGTTCATGCATCGGGGGATAACCCTATTCCTTCACGATAGTACGGACGCATACGCTACGAGGTATGGAAACAATCATTATGGTTACTAGAGGATGCTCGCCCGACCAGAAAGGAGGTTAGGAGGTGGGCGAATCAACTCGTGGGTCCATACTCGCACGTTTGGACCGTGTACAGGAAAATTAAGTACACATCTAAGTTGTCTGTTAAAAAAGCCACCGCATGAAAATAGACTGACATGATGGGTTCCACTCATGAATTGTATGGTGGTCACTTACTGAGTATTTTTTAAAATACTCAAGCCACATGCTACTTGTATTTCATATAAAAGCAACCCATCCCTATACGGCCGACGACGACATCGCATCTCGAGACCGTGACACATGCATATAGTAGCTGCATTTATTTTCTTAGACTTAGGTTAGAATAGTTAAACTTTTAATGTTTATTTATTTCATTTAGTATTTCGTTATGTCGTTTTTAAAATATTTTCGAACAAGTAAGTCCATGTCAGTGTTTTAAGATGAAGTTTATGTTTTATGATAAAATTTAAACACTTATTTCTACACAAAATGATTATGTTATGATGATGGTAGCGACTCTAGGTAAGTAGAAATCTATGGTCATTACAAACGGACTTTTGACCCAGCTGGAATAAGAACAACTCGTGAAGAATCACTTATTTATAATGAATATATTAATGGACATAACATACTATACGGTGCATAAAAGTGCAATTCCATATCTACTTAGGGTAATTTATAGTCAATGAATGAAAATTGATTAATTAAAGAGTTTAATTAATTAATTTTGTTTTACCCGTGCTTTTAATGTATAGGTGTATAAAATCTCATTACTAGCTCATAATAATGCGAGAAAGAATCCATTTAACTAAAATATGTTTTTGAAGGGTTGAAATTAATAATAAATATATAAGGTATATTAAATATAAGGAAGAAAACATAGGATAAGTTAATATTAAATATATTAAATATCTTAAATATGAAGAGAGAAAAATGTATTTAATTTGAATTCTTCACATTAGTATTTAATATTTTAAATATAAAAGAAGAAAAATATATTTAATTTAAATGCTTCCACTTCATATTTAATATATATTTAATATATTAGATATTTTATTTAATATATTAGATATTTTAAATATAGAAAGAGAAAAATATTTTTATTGTATTTGATATATTAAATATTTAAATAATTAAATTTAAATGAGATTTAAATTAGTTAAATATATATTTGGATAGATATGACATATAAATATAATTTAAATAAGTTATTATTGAATAGCTCCTAAATAGAAATTTACCACAAATACAAAAAAATAAAAAAACAAATCTTCTAAATAGATGTTGGAAAATATTTAAACTAAATACCTAATAATACTCTGACTATTTTGACATAATCAAATTCTTTTAACGATCCCTCCTTCAACTTATTTTTTCTTTGTCAAGAATTAGTTAAAGGTCAGAAAAACTCTGCACTAAGTTCTTCACACAATTTCGGAAATGCTTTTAATTTTTAGAGGCTTTGTCAACAAATCATCGAGTTGATTTCGGGTACCACAAAATAATAAATTAATAGTTCCTTCTTTTGTAAGATCTCTACAAAAGTTAAATCTTACTTTTATGTGTTTAGAACAGAACTGGATTTTTTGATAGCTTAATAGTTGAATTATCACACATTAGCTTTGTTCCTTCTATTTGAGAGTGACCAATCTCTTTGAGTATCCTCCTCATCCAAACAACTTGACATGCACAGGGAGAGTGACCAATCCCTTTGAGTATCCTCCTCATCCAAACAACTTGACATGCACAGGAACTAGCAGGAACAAACTCAACTTCTGTGGTTGATAAGGTGACTATAGGCTGCTTACGAGAAGACCAATTCACTCGTCATAAACACATAGCTTGAAGTATTCTTGCTATCTTCCATGTCTTCGACATAATCACTATCAGTAAATCCAATTGAAGAAGTATTCTTGCTATCTTCCATGTCTTCGACATAGTCACTATTTCCCTTCTTCGTTTTCATCAACTGGTTCAATTGTTTCAACAACTCGTTCAATTGTTTCAGCAACCGGTTTAGTCGTTTCTTCCGTGATTTCTCCTTCTTCATTTTCATCAACTGGTTCAATTGTTTCACCAATCGGTTCAATCGTTTCCTCTTTGATTTCTCCTCATTCGGCTATGTTCTTATCAAATTCAATATTTTCCCGTCCAATTTTGTTTCACCATCGAAAACTTTCTAATCTCATTCACAATCTTTCTCGAAAGCTACATTACGACTTACTATAGTTTTATTTGTAGTTTGATCAAACATTCTATAGCCTTTGGATTCGCTGATGACTCCAAATAAAACACATGTTACACTTTTACTTCAAGTTTGCTTCTCTTGGTATCTGGGATATGGACATGTCCCAGACATCCAAAAACTCTGAAATAATCTACCGATGGTTTCACTCCGTTCCAAGCCTCTCCTGGTATCATGTCTTTTACTGCAAGAGTGGGTGATCGATTCAAAATGTGAATCATCCACCTGACTGCTTCAGGCCAGAAATTTTTAGGCACTTTCTTCTCTGTCAGCATAGCTCTTACCAAGTTCATCAAGTTCATCACAGTGCGATTTTTGCATTCGACCACTCCATTTTGCTATAGGTTATAGGATGAGGTCAATTGTCTCCTCACTCCATGTTGTTTGCAAAAATCGTTGATGTAACGACCCTAAATTTCCACATACTCAGAGTCGCTACTAACGTCTCATGCTCATCTATAATGAGGAAATATAACTCTTACATGAACATAGTTGATAACGTAAACTTTCAAAAAAACGTTTAAAACAACTTCTTCTCTGGAAAACACAGTCATGGTCTTACGTGTTTAAATATGAAATACTGAAATTTAGAGAAATAAAAACAAATA
>NC_036657.1:3930569-3989239 GCF_002806865.2 Cucurbita pepo subsp. pepo | reverse complement strand
TGGAAATGGAGTCTGATTGTAACGATTCGAGTTTCTAGAATAAAATAAAATCAAATAAAAATAAAATAAATAATTAAAGGTAATCTCCCCGAAAATCGAGGGATTTCCTGCAAGACTTTTAATACCTAATAGAAACATTCCTATTTCTCTAAGTTTCGTTATCCTAAAACCTAGAATGCCTTATTGGGAAATGTCTTGAGATTATTTTTATATTCCTATGCCAAACCTTTTACATCCTTTGAAAACGATTTTCTCTCCAAACTTTCCTCCGGAACATTGAGGTTGCTCTTCGGAGGAAGAATCAAGTGGAAGTAAGGTATTGATGTTGGGATCATTGTGTCAAAGAAGGTTGACCATCGGAAATCGATGTTGAGGACGTTGTGGGATCGTTGGCACGTCGACGGAATCGGGGAGGCGGAAACTAGGGTTTCGTCGCTTGTCGGGTAAGGAAGGCAAGGTTTTTGGAATCGGGTCAAGTCGCAAACGCACGCCCAACAGCTTCGCACGCGTACACAGTGCANACACAATGCGGCTCGGCTCGCACGTGTACAAAATCGACTCGGTTCCATCAATTCCCGCATTTTGGCTTGGCGGCTTAGTTGGTCGGCTCGGCAGCTCGGCTTATCGGCTCAGTATCACTATAAAATATCGATTCTAAGGTATTTGGCCCTTTCGAAGCCGTTTCTGCCCTTAGTTTTACCATCCGAGGTCAATATGGTTCCTAACCGTTAGAGACAGATTGGGTCGGGAGTTTATTTTGATGAATGGCATGAGATTTAGCTAGGGTTTGTTATGAAAGGTTCCCAAGTTTTTATGTGGTTGTTATAGGACGTATTTAACCGTTGGGATTAGCTTGTTGTGAGCGACTTCGGCCAAGGCCATCAAGGTAAGTGACCTTACTGTTGGAGCTAGTTCACCACGTGTTGTATGATGGTGCGTGCCCTGTGGCCCCTGCATGCACCATGTTTTATTATGTGATATGACTATATGATGTATGAATTATGTGACTGTTTGTGCTATGAAACGTAATGGGTTATGTTGACCGTTGACTGTTTATGTTATGTGAAGTTATGAATGATATGTTTGTAATATATGCCATGAAAATGTTGATCGATGTCATCGATACACGTAGTATTATCGAGTTATGTCATGAG
This sequence comes from Cucurbita pepo subsp. pepo, assembly GCF_002806865.2. Taxonomy (NCBI): domain Eukaryota; kingdom Viridiplantae; phylum Streptophyta; class Magnoliopsida; order Cucurbitales; family Cucurbitaceae; genus Cucurbita; species Cucurbita pepo. The sequence goes on along the minus strand of NC_036657.1, from coordinate 3,988,085 downwards.
ATGTTTATGCAACTGGAATGTACTTTCATGTTATGTAATATGTCATGTAATGTAAGTCATGTGAGATGCCATGTGATGTAAGAAACGTAAATGTGATGTTAGCACTGCTTATGTAATGCCATGTTAGATATGTTAAGAGACCTCATGCATATATATGTATGTCACGTGCATCGAGATTCTTCCTCTTTATGTTACGAAAGAATGAAATACGATATTTATGTTCGCCATGATATCATGCGGGTCCTTTTCTGTTCTGTGGTGTCCGGCAACGTGTAATACATTGTGCCCGACAAAGCCAGGCCCAGGGGGTACGTATATGAGCCCGCCTGGTGGGTCCATGTACACGTACATGGGCCATGTGTGAAGGAGTACCACACATCCAACCCTACCTGGAATAGAAAAGCGCCCAAGGCTATGTAAAGTTTATGAAAAGTTAGGTCCCTCTCATATGTTGCATGTGTTTGCATTCCTAACCCCAACCGTGGGGTGACTTACTGAGTATTTCATAAAATACTCAAGCCACGTGCTACCTACATTTTTCAGGTAAAGGCAAGGCGCCAATGTACGGTTGACGGGGAAGCTGAGGACACCATGGAAGTTGGAGAGGGGATATTTTTAGGAGTTTATTTAAATTATAGCATTAAGTATTGTTTTATTTAGATTTATTTTGAATTCAGTTATTGAAGGTTTGTTTTCGGAGATAGGTTTGTTTTGGATTTATGAATCTTTATGAAAGACTCTGTTGTGTTTTTTTCGAAGGTTATTTATGATGAGCTTCCGTGTAATGAATTATGTATGCATGGATGACGTCACTAATTAGGTTTAGGAAATTAGGGACGTTACACCGATGTTGCTTGCTTTCATACATGCCTCAGGTGGTGTTTGGAGCTATAATTTGTGGCAGGCCTTTCACCATATTTTTGTGTTTCAAGGTGCACAAGCCTTTGTAGCCGAGATGACCATAACGATGGTGCCAAAGTGTTGACTGATCCATATTTGAAACTTGAAGACATTTTCCTTCATTTGTTGTGGTAGATGGTTTAGTACGCAAAATAAACAGCTGATTTGCGCTCATAATTGACTCTATTTTCCCTTTTTGTAGATGATAAATGCTACATACACTATCTTTAAACAACATTACTACTCCTTCTTCTTGTAGTTGTCCAACGCTCAAGAGATTACTTTTGACTTCAGGTACCCAATACACATTACTAATAGTGCAACCAACCCCATGCAAAGTTAATTTCACTACACCCTTCCCCATAACTTTCATACTTGTAAGGTGGAAAAATGTCTTGTCTAAGCTTGAAAACATATCTTCACTTGCATACATATGGTTTGAGCAACCAGAATCTAAGAACCAAGCATCGCTTCTTTTTTGCTTCATGTATGTCTTTCCATATGAGCCATGAACAGCATTTCATCCTCTTCTTCCCGCTCTGCGTAATTCAATTTCTTATTCATCTTTGGACATTCATATTGAAAATGACCTAAGTCATGACACTTATAATATTCAACAGTTGCTTTGTTGAAAGTTGATCTTCCTCTTCCGCGTCCTCTGTCCCTGTAAGTTCCTCTTCTTCTGTTACTTATTTCCATTCGTCCTTCAAGTTTTAGAACTTGCTCCTCTCCATTAATGCTAGATCTTCGAAATTTTTGTTCATACACCACTAATAAACTTTAATTCATTAATGAACATATCAGTATCTTTCGATTCCTCAATGGATACTACAACATAAGTAAATTTTTCAATCAGGGTACGAAAGTTTTTTCTACAATTTTATTGTCTGGCATATCTTCTTCATTGCTTCTCATCTTGTTGGAGATTACCATCACTCTTGCAAAATAATCTGTGATACTTTCATTCTTCTTCATCTCTACGATCTCAAATTCTCTCCTTAGTGCATCAAGAAGAGATTTATTCACTTTTGGGTTTCTACCAAATTTTCGCTTCATTGAGTCCCAAACAATCTTGGCGTGTTCAAGATTTGTTCAAAGACAGTACGACCAATTGCCTGGAATAGGTAATGTTTTACTTGGTGACTTTTTAGTGATTTTTGAGTCTAGCATCATCAAGGTGATCTTTTTGTGCCTCAGTAACGTTGTTACTTCCTCTCGTTTTGAAAAACCAATTTCTGCCACACTCCATAGACTCTCTACTGAGCAAATTTTCCATCATCTCACTCCAATGATCATAGTGACCATCGAAGGAGGGATTTTCGTTAAAGTTTTATCTTCACTCATACTCTCCCTCTATTTGATCACTCAAATTTACTCCAATGATCACAGTGACCATTGAAGCGAGAGATCTTTGTTAAAGTTTTATCTTCACTCATAATCTACCTATTTAATCACTCAAAAATTGCAACTTAATACCAATGGTTAGGTTTTGACACAAGAAGAACTAAGCCCAAAACATAAACCATTGAAGTTTGGAGTGAGGATATTATTGAATGCTTTTATAGTTTTACAAATAGCCAGAAGTAGAACTAACTACCATCAAACAAAAGTGATCAACCCATTTAGAAAAATATTTGAACTAAATACCTAAAAATACTCTATTATTTTGGCATAATCAAGAATTCTTCTAACACAAGCACGGCAAGGTTTTGTAGAGAATTTAATTGTTGTAGAGAATTTAATTGTTGGACGAGTTGAAGCTAGTAAATGAAAAATTGGCCAAAACTTTTCTCATATTTGTGGTAAGTTTCGTTTAGTTTAATTCTAAATAAAATTAAAGTTGATCCTAATGTTTATACCAGGCCAATAAAGTGTTCATTCTCAACAATATCTTTAAAATATTCGGTTAAGATCTTTCCGAATAAAGATCATATACTCATTCAACACATCATCATAATTATTTAATTTATTCTTTATATTCAAACATCACATTATCAAACAAACAAAAAAAAAAAATCAATTTTTATAAATTTTAAGACTAAATTTATTAAAAATAGATATTTTTAAAAATCAATAGTCTTCCAATATGAATAATAAATGTGATTAATGCACAATATCGACTCATAAATAACTTTAGAAAAAATTTGTAACTTTACAAAAAGAAAAACGGTTCTAGTTCTATAAATTATTAACAAACAAAATATTATATTTAAACAACGTTTCATACAAAAATCAAATATAATTGTATAAGTATTATTACAAAAGTCTGGTTATTTTTTTTAAAAAGGAATAAAGTGTTTTTTTTTTAATATAAATAATTAATATATATATTATTTTCTATTAAAAATTTGTTAATTATTTTTCAACCATGAAAAAACACATATAAACGAAAAGTAAAACTCATCAAAATGTCTTTTCATTTCTTTTACTCCATCCTAAACAAAAAATAATGTAAAGTACTTTTTATTTTTTATAATTTATTTTTAGTTTTATATAAAAAAAAAAATAAATTACATAGAGAAAAAACATTCATCCATCACAATTTAAGCCTAAAAAAATGTAATGAATAATAATAAAAAAAATTAGTTACACAAAAAAAAAATTATATATTGTTCTTGATTTTAAAATTTTAATTAAAGGAACATATCAAATTCTCAGGAGAGGATAGATTATTATAAAAGCTAAAAAAAGTCCTTAGGAATCGAACAAAAAAAATTATATATTGTTCTTGATTTTAAAATTTTAATTAAAGGAACATATCAATTCTGAGAGGATAGATTATTATAAAAGCTAAAAAAAGTGCTTATGATCCAAGCAAACATCACTCTTAACACTATTCAAGGAGTGTAGTCTGAAAATTTACATGCAAGGCTTCTAACGTTGCAAGGGATGTAGTCTAATCTTGCATCCAGGGCTGGCCTACAACCTCAATACCTATGCCCAAGGCTTCATACGTTACATGCGGCTTAGTCTAAATACCTATGCTCAAGACTTCATACGTTCCAACCAGCATAGTCGGAAAACTTACATCTCTAAGACTTATTACATTCCATCTCGGGACCATGACACATGAATAGGGTATTATCTATTTTCTTAGACTTGGACGAATATGGTGTTTACTTTTAATATTTATTTATTTCATTTAATATTTCGTTGTGTCGTTTAAAAATATTTTCGAACAAGTAATTCTATGTCAGTGTTTTAAGATGAAATTTATGTTTTATGATAAAGTTAAAATACTTATTTCTGTACAGAATGACTACGTTAGGATGATATTAGCGACTCTAGATAAGTAGAAATCTAGGGTCGTTACAAACGTACTTTTGACCGAACTGTAATTATGAACAACTCGTGAAGAATTGTTATTTATAATGAATATATTAATGGACATAACATATTGCATAAAAGTGTAACTCCATATCTACTTAGGGTGATTTATAGTTAATGAATGAAAATTGATTGATCTAACAGTTTAATTAATTAATTTTGTTTCATGAGAGCTCATAAGCCATAGGTGTATAAAATCTCATTACTAGCGCTAAAAAAAATCAATTTAATTAAAAATTTTGAAATTAATAATTAATATATTAAATATAGAGAAGAAAATATATTTAATTTAAAGTAAAAAAATATATTTAATTTGAATTCTTCGGATTAGTATTTAATATTTTAGACAATTAAATATAAAAGAAGAAAAATATATTTATTGTATTTAATATATTAAATATTTAAATAATTAATATATATATATATATATATATATTTAAAACTCCAATGATATTTATTGTAAGATATGTACGGTTTAGTTTAATTCTAAATAAAATTAAAGTTGATCTTAATACTTATACTATACGAATAAAGCATTCGTCGTCAACAATATTTCCAAAATATTCTTTTGAGATAATTTCAAATAAATATCATATACTCATTCAACACATCATCATATTTATTTAATTTATTCTTTATATTAAATATATTTTAATAAACGAGATCTTTCTATTTAACTTTAAAAAAGTATCAAAAATCACATTGTCAGAAAAAAAACAAAAAATCTTAATATCTGATCAACTTTTATAAATTTTTAAGACTAAATTTATTAAAAGTAGGTTTGTTGAAAAATCGATAGTCTAAATAAAACTTAAGTGTTCGAATATGAATAAATAAATGTGATTAATGTACAATATCGACGAATAAATAATTATAGAAAAAAAATTATAACTTTCAAAAAAATAACGGTTCTAATTTTATCTTTTTCATATGTCAAATAGATTTTTTATTTAATATATATTTTATAATTTATTAACGAACAAAATATTATATTTAATTAATGTTTCATACAAAAATGAGATATAATCGCCTAAAGTATTATTTGAAAGTAATCTTAAAAAAATAAAATGGAATAAAGTGTTTTGTTGTATTTATAAATAATTAAAATATTTGTAATTTTTTATTTCAAAACACAAATATAAATGAAAAGTAAAATATATCTTTTAAAAGAATTAAAATGTCTTTTCATTTCTTTTACTTTTCTTTTACTGGAAAATAATATAAACACTCGAACCTTCCTTTTAAGGCATAAATAGTTCATATTCTAAATTTAATTTGTGGACTTTTTATTTTTTATAATTTATTCTTATATTTATATAAAAATAAATTTCATAGACAAAATGCATCCACCCATACAAAATAATTAAAATAACCGTTTGATTAATTCATTTTCATACAGTAGTAAAATCCTTTGAAACACTTAAAAGAACATCCATCTAGTTATAGCACAACCAAAGTAGCAAATACAACGACAACCACCAGAGACTAACAATTTTTTTAAAAAAATTAGATACACTATTTAATATATTTTTAACAATATTAAGAATTAGTTACGTATTGGGAATCAATGACCATTATCATAATAAAAAAATAAAAAAAAATAAAAAAAATTATATATATTTTTCCTGATTTTAAAATTTAAATTAAAAAGAATATATCAAAAAGAAGAGATTATTATGGAAGCTAAAAAAATTCCTTGCTTTTGTATAAAATAGTTAAAAAAATAAAAAATAAAAAAAATAAAAAAGTGAAAATAACAAATGTGCATGACTTAGGTTCAAAATGTTGTAGCAAAGGAGGGGTTATATATATATCCATTCTTCCCTCTCACATTAACTCATATCTAAGTTCAGTTCATAAAAAAGAAAGCGCTATAATGGACAACAAAGAGAAAGAAGCGAGAGAGAAATTAGGAGGAGAAGTGAAGCTTGGTCATTGCTTGGATGTTATTTTGAAGAATGCTGACGTAGCGCTGCACTATCCCTCCTTCGTTAAGCTTTATGACCAACTTGTTGCTGGGATCCTCTTGAACAAGGGAGCTATAGTAAGTGCAACTATATATATATATATTAATTTCAACTTCACCTTTGTATATCATAAACATATTAAATCAAAATATTTGCTTTCTTTTCTTTTTGCGCAGAAGTACATCTTTGATAAGAAGTTAAACAGCCATTGGTACTTTATATTTGCGAGAGCTCTCTCAATCGCCTGGATTGAAGATAAAAGATACTGGAAATGGGGATCCTGGTATAATTTTTAACTAATTTCTCAACGGAAAAAAATGATAAAAAGTTGATTTCTTGATCACTCACTCGGGCGTCTAAAAACTTGCAGTGGCAATAGCGAAGTTGCAGAACTTATTGAAGTATCTTGGCTGAACATTCGTGGAAAGATCAATGAGTCTATGCTCTCACCAAATATTGTGTATGAAGTAGCACTTCAGGTACAACTAAATGATAGAGCCTCTGGCTGGGATGCTCCTCTGAACATTGAATTGAAGAAGCCAGATGGGAGCAAGATAGTGCGCCAGGAATGCCTGTCGGGGAAGCCACGAAACCAGTGGTTTGAGATTGTTGTTGAGTACAAGGTAGGTAACCCTGGCTGTGGAAGTAGTGGCGAGATCGAGTTTTCCTTTTTTGAACATGGAGGGCATTGGAAGAGAGGGCTGCTCGTGAAAGGTGTTCGGATTGGAGCAAAGGGATGTGGTTGCTCATGATCAAAATAGTCTTGGTGTACACAATCTCTCTTTCTCAAACTCATGAACGAGAGTTCGTGTTATAATCAAATATGAAAGAATGTACTAGTATGAAACAATAAATAATAGACCTTTTGTTTACGGGCAAGATGGTTAAGTTTTAAACCCTTTTTGTTTCAGATATAATAAAATATAAGTATGAACTAAATATAAAAATAAATAAATAAATATAAAAGTTTTGCTTCCAAATTCTCTTAATCGAAAAAATATCCAAATCTTCACTCATTTTATTAGCTCGATCTAGACCTTCTTTGCCCTCCGCTTCTTCATGAGAATTTCTCTAAATATTGAGGTTAAGCTAAAGGGGTAAAATGACCCTGTTGTAAAGCTCTATATAAGCTCAATTTTGAGGCACAAATTCAGCTTAATAAGTCTGTAAGGACGTGCTTCTTGACACATTTGTTATGTAAAGATCGGTACTCAACTCTAAAAAGGACGGGCAAATTTTTTGCGAAATAAAATAAAATAAAATAAAGAGAATTTAAAACATAGTAGACATTATAATTATATTATATCACAATAAAGTTCATACATTATTGGGAGAACTTGACATACAACTTGTTCTCTCCTAGGGTTGTTAGGACTTTTCGGAGGTGTTCTTGGTCCATTTTCAAGTATTCTAGGATGTCATCTATGAACACAATAACAAAGTGTCTAGACAGTCCTTGAACACTCAGTTCATTAATTCCATAAACACAATTGGAGCGTTGGTGAGACCAAACGACATCACCACAAACTCAGAGGTGTTCTTGGTCCATTTTCGAGTATACTAGGATGTCGTCTATGAACACAATAACGAACGTGTCTAGACAGTCCTTGAACACTCCGTTCATTAATTCCACAAACACAGTTGGAGCATTGGTGAGGCCAAACGACATCACCACAAACTCGTAAAGACCGTATCTTATTCTAAACACCGTTTTTGGTACATCCCCTTCTTTAATCTTGATTTGATGGTACCCTGACCGAAGGTCTATCTTGTAGAATACCGTCGCCTCCCTAGGTTGGTCAAATAGGTCTTCTATGTGAGGGAGGAGGTACTTGTTCTTTATTGTCCTCTTATTTAGTTCTCCGTAATCGATGCACAGGCGCATCGATCCATCCTTCTTTTTGACAAACAACACCGGCGCACCCCAAGGGGATACGCAAGGTCAGATGAAGCCTTTATCCAGTAGGTCTTGTAACTGTGCCTTAAGTTCTTTCAACTCTGTTGCCGCCATGCGATAGAGTGCTTTGGAAATAAGCCCAGTTCCAGGCTCGAGTTCTATGACAAATTCTACCGCTTGGGAAGGGAGTATTCCTGGTAGGTCTTGCGAAAAACTTTTAGAAATTCGTTCACTACTAGTACAGTGTCTAGGTTCTTTTCCTTTTCTCTTACATCTATAACACATGCTAATATCGCCAAACCCCCTGGTTGAACTAGTCAGTTAGCTCATCATTGAGACTACCTTTGGGTAGTCTCAATGCATGTACCCTTAAACTTAAAGTTGGGTCCCGATAGTGGTGAAATTATCACTTCCTTTTTACGAAAGTCTATACCAGTGTGGTTTTCAGCTAACCAATCTATGCCTAGTATTACATAGAAGTCTATCATGCTAACTACTTGTCAGGGCTACGCTTCGAGTTTGATCGGTTATGTATTGAGATATAATATCTAGAGTATATATTATTTATAGAATATATCTTAGATATTATATCATAATATTCTTTATTTATGATTTGATTGACAGTATTTAATTATTTTATATTTTCCTCATTTGTACTTTTTGTATCCTATTTAAAGGATATCAATCTCAATGATAATACATACCTTCCCAATTATATTTTCTATCTCATTCTTAACATGGTATCAGAACACCGATCTTGGTATTCTTAAATATCAAATTTTCTCTATGGCGGAACCAGCCAAATACAGCTTCAAAAATTCGGATGTTGATTCAACACATCCTTATTATATTCACCATTCTGATCAGCCAGGATATTCACTCGTTCCAATCAAATTAAATGGAACAAATTATCAATCGTGGAGTAAATTAGTTATGTATGCTCTCATTGCCAAAAAGAAAATTGGCTTCATTGATGGCACAATTGAAGAACCGTCTCAAGATGCAAATTCAATCAAATTTGAACTATGGAATCAGTGCAACAGTATGATAATATCTTGGTTAACTCATTCAGTTGAAGCAGATATCGCTGAGGGTATTATTTACGCCAAGACAGCTCGTCAAGTGTGGGTTGATCTTCACGATCAATTCTCACAAAAGAATGGTCCAGCAATTTTTCAGATACAAAGGTCTATAGGAATGATGTCACAGGGAACCATGACACTGTCAGTATATTTCACAAAGCTCAAAGCACTATGGGATGAATTGGAAGCATACCGCACACCATTTACCTGTAATCAACGTCAAATACATATTGATCAACGCGAAGAAGACAAGTTGATGCAACTACTCATGGGACTCAATGAATCTTATAAAACGGTGAGATCCAACATATTGATGATGACTCCATTACCTAATGTGAGGCAAGCCTATTCATTACTTGTACAAGAAGAGATGCAGCGTCAGGTGACTTCTGAACCTACTGAGAATTTCTCGATTGCATCAGCAGTGCAGAAGAAAACAACATATTCAAAACTCGCGAAGGATAAATCATGTGAACACTGCAATAAAAGTGGTCATACAATTGATGAGTGTCGATTCCTTAAGTTTCACTGTAAATTTTGTGATAGAAGGGGACATACAGAATATCAATGTCAACAGAAAAATAATTCTAGAAGGGCAGTACGATTCAATAAACGCAATAATCGAGGATACCGATCATCTGCAAATATGGCCGATGTTTCTCAGTTGAATACAGAAGAACAGTCACCTAATTCCATCCCAAATTTTTTTTCTGGGCAATTACAACAGATTGTACAAGCCTTATATGCACTCAATCATCGTCCTTTTGGTAATTCTGATAATAACATCAATGTTGCAGGTTTGTTTCTAGTATCTGCATTATNTTTTCTGGGCAATTACAACAGATTGTACAAGCCTTATATGCACTCAATCATNAACAAAAGTGATCAACCCATTTAGAAAAATATTTGAACTAAATACCTAAAAATACTCTATTATTTTGGCATAATCAAGAATTCTTCTAACACAAGCACGGCAAGGTTTTGTAGAGAATTTAATTGTTGGACGAGTTGAAGCTATTAAATGAAAAATTGGCCAGAACTTTTCCCATATTTCTGGTAAGTTTCAATAATGGTTTAGTTAATTCTAAATAAAATTAAAGTTGATCCTAATGTTTATACCAGGTAATAAAGTGTTCATTCTCAACAATATCTTTAAAATATTCGGTTAAGATCTTTTCGAACAAAGATCATATACTCATTCAACACATCATTATAATTATTTAATTTATTTTTTATATTAAATATGCTTTAATAAACGAGATCTTTTTATTTAACTTTCATAAATGAGAANAAAAGTCAATTTTTATAAATTTTAAGACTAAATTTATTAAAAATAGATATCTTTAAAAATCAATAGTCTTCCAATATGAATAATAAATGTGATTAATGTACAATATCGACTCATAAATAACTTTAGAAAAAATTTGTAACTTTACAAAAAGAAAAACGGTTCTAGTTTTATAAATTATTAACAAACAAAATATTATATTTAAACAACGTTTCATACAAAAAATCAAATATAATTGTATAGTATTATTACAAAAGTCTGGTTATTTTTTTTAAGAAGGGAATAAAGTGCTTTTTTTTTTTAATATAAATAATTAAAATATATATTATTTTCTATTAAAAATTTGTTAATTATTTTTCAACCATGAAAAAACACATAAACGAAAAGTAAAACGCATCCTTGGAATAAAATTTCATTTATTTTACTCCATTCTAAACTAAAAATAATGTAAATGACTTTTTATTTTTTATAATTTATTTTTAGTTTTATATAAAAAAAAATTACATATAGAGAAAAAACATTCATCTATCACAATTTTAGCCTAAAAAATGTAATGAATAATAATAATAATAATGAGTTACCTTTGGGTCGTTCGAACAAAAAAAAATTATAATTGTTCTTAGATTTTAAAATTTTAATTAAAGGAACATATCAATTCTAAATAGAGGATAGATTATTATAAAAGCTAAAAAAAAAGTCCTTATGATCCAAGCAAACATCACTCTTAACACTATTCAAGCAATGTAGTCTGAAAATTTACATGCAAGGCTTCTAACGTTGCAAGCGATGTAGTCTAATCTTGCATCCAGGGCTGGCCTACAACCTCAATACCTATGCCCAAGGCTTCATACGTTACATGCGGCTTAGTCTAAATACCTATGCTCAAGACTTCATACGTTCCAACCAGCATAGTCGGAAAACTTACATCTCTAAGACTTATTACATTCCATCTCGAGACCATGACACATGAATAGGGTATTATCTATTTTCTTAGACTTCAACGAATATGTGTTTACTTTTAATGTTTATTTATTTCATTTAATATTTCGTTGTGTCGTTTTAAAAATATTTTCGAACAAGTAATTCTATGTCAGTGTTTTAAGATGAAATTTATGTTTTATGATAAAGTTAAAACACTTATTTCTGCACAAAATGACTACGTTATGATGATAGTAGCGACTCTAGGTAAGTAGAAATCTAGGGTCATTACAAACGTACTTTTGACCGAGCTGTAATTATGAACAACTCGTGAAGAATTGCTTATTTATAATGAATATATTAATGGACATAACATATTCTATCGTGCTTAAAAGTTTAACTCCATATCTACTGGGGTGATTTATAGTTAATGAATGAAAATTGATTGATCTAAGAGTTTAATTAATTAATTTTGTTTTATGAGAGCTCATAATCTATAGGTGTATAAAATTAAGAATCAATTTAATTTAAAAAATTTGAAATTAATAATTAATATATTAAATATAGAGAAGAAAATATATTTAATTTAAAGTAAAAAAATATATTTAATTTGATTTCTTCCGATTAGTATTTAATATTTTAGATATATTAAATATAAAAGAAGAAAAATATATTAATTGTAAGATAGTTACGGTTTAGTTTAATTCTAAATAAAATTAAAGCTGATCTTAATACTTATACTATACGAATAAAGCATGTCAACAATATCTCCAAAATATTCTTTTAAGATAATTCCAAATAAATATCATATACTCATTCANTTTTTATCCAATATCCGAATAATATTATACTATATAAGTATTTTTAAAATTTTAAAAATATTAAAAAAAAAAAAAAAAAAAACTTAATGTATACTCAATTTTTATAAATTTTTAAGACTAAATTTATTAAAAATAGGTTTGTTTAAAAATCGATAGTCTAAATAAAACTTAAATGTTCCAATATGAATAAATAAATGTGATTAATGTACAATATCGATGGATAAATAACTCTAGAAAAAAATTATAACTTTCAACAAAATAACTGTTTTAGTTTTATTTTCTTCTTACGTCAAATAGATTTTTTATTTAATATATATTTTATAATTTATTAACGAATAAAATATTATATTTAATTAATGTTTCATAGAAAAAATGAGATATAATGGGCTAAAGTATTATTTGAAAGTAATCTTAAAAATAAAATGGAATAAAGTGTTTTGTTTTTTTTATAAATAATTAAAATATATGTTATTTTGTATAAAAAAAATTGTTGATTATTTTTCAAAAACACAACTATAAATGAAAAGTAAAATATATCTTTTAAAAGAATTAAAATGTCTTTTCATCATAAATGGAAAATAATATAAACATGAGAACATTCTTTTTAAGGCATAAATAGTTCATATTCTAAATTAAATGGGTAGACTTTTTATTTTTTTTATAATTTATTCTTAGCTTTATATAAAAATAAATTTCATAGCCAAAATGCATTCTTCCACACAAAATAATTAAAAATAACCATTTGATTAATTTATTTTCTTATAGTAAAATATTTCTAAACTTTTATACGATGGTAAGGTTAAAATGGAGTATTGGTGGTCGAAAAAGCAGGTTGAGTAGCATAATGACAACCACGAGAGACTAACAATTTTTTTAAAAAAATTAGATATACTATTTAATATATGTTTAACAATATTAAGAATTAGTTATGTATTGGTGAATCAATTACGATTATCAAAAAAAAAAAAAAATTATATATATTCTTCTTGATTTTAAAATTTAAATTAAAAGAATATATCAAAAAGTGATTGATTTTTCATAGATTATTATGGAAGCTAAAAAAGTCATAAATAAAAAATTAAAAATAAATAAATAAAAATAAATAAATAAAAAAAAGTGAAAATAACAAATGTGCCTGACTTATCTTCAAAATGTTGTAGCAAAGGAGGGGTTATATATATATCCATTCTTCCCTCTCACATTAACTCATATCTAAGTTCAGTTCATAAAAAAGAAAGCGCTATAATGGACAACAAAGAGAAAGAAGCGAGAGAGAAATTAGGAGGAGAAGTGAAGCTTGGTCATTGCTTGGATGTTATTTTGAAGAATGCTGACGTAGCGCTGCACTATCCCTCCTTCGTTAAGCTTTATGACCAACTTGTTGCTGGGATCCTCTTGAACAAGGGAGCTATAGTAAGTGCAACTATATATATATATATATTAATTTCAACTTCACCTTTGTATATCATAAACATATTAAATCAAAATATTTGCTTTCTTTTCTTTTTACGCAGAAGTACATCTTTGATAAGAAGTTAAACAGCCATTGGTACTTTATATTTGCGAGAGCTCTCTCAATCGCCTGGATTGAAGATAAAAGATACTGGAAATGGGGATCCTGGTATAATTTTTAACTAATTTCTCAACGAAAAAAAATGATAAAAAGTTGATTTCTTGATCACTCACTCGGGCGTCTAAAAACTTGCAGTGGCAATAGCGAAGTTGCAGAACTTATTGAAGTATCTTGGCTGAACATTCGTGGAAAGATCAATGAGTCTATGCTCTCACAAAATGTTGTGTATGAAGTAGCACTTCAGGTACAGCTAAATAGTAGAGCCTCCGGGTGGAATGCTCCTTTGAACATCGAATTGAAGAAGCCAGATGGGAGCAAGATAGTGCGCCAGGAATGCCTGTTGGGGAAGCCACAAAACCAGTGGTTTGAGATTGTTGTTGAGTTCAAGGTAGGTAACCATGGCTGTGGAAGTAGTGGCGAGATCGAGTTTTCCTTTTTTGAACATGGAGGGCATTGGAAGAGAGGGCTGCTCGTGAAAGGTGTTCGGATTGGAGCAAAGGGATGTGGTTGCTCATGATCAAAATAGTCTTGGTGTACACAATCTCTCTTTCTCAAACTCATGAACGAGAGTTCGTGTTATAATCAAATATGAAAGAATGTACTAGTATGAAACAATAAATAATAGACCTTTTGTTTACGGGCAAGATGGTTAAGTTTTAAACCCTTTTTGTTTCAGATATAATAAAATATAAGTATGAACTAAATATAAAAATAAATAAATAAATATAAAAGTTTTGCTTCCAAATTCTCTTAATCGAAAAAATATCCAAATCTTCACTCATTTTATTAGCTCGATCTAGACCTTCTTTGCCCTCCGCTTCTTCATGAGAATTTCTCTAAATATTGAGGTTAAGCTAAAGGGGTAAAATGACCCTGTTGTAAAGCTCTATATAAGCTCAATTTTGAGGAACAAATTCAGCTTAATAAGTTTGTAAGGATGTGCTTCTTGACACATTTGTTATGTAAAACCGAAAAGAATATGCAAATTTTTCTCGAAATAAAAAAAAATAAAACAAAGAGAATTTAAAACACAACTTAACAGTTAAAATACAATATAAGGAACATACGCAAAACATTTAAAACAAAAGGGCATAGAAGACAACGAGTGAGGCTTGTCTATGGCACCTGCTCTAGAGTCCGCTCCCAACCTCAGCTCCTTATTTACTTGGAAAAATATGAAAAACATGGAGTGAGTACAAAAATTATGTATGTAGTCTACTTGTAGGCTCTTAATGTGTCATTGATATGCTCTTGTTGTAAGTGCTTATGCTATTTAGTTCTGCTCTTGACTAGTCGGTTCTTACCATGATCTATCCGGAGGACCTTGATCCTTAGATTCTGAGTTCTTTCTTTTTTCAACATAATTACTCGAATATATACCACATTATTTCTAGTGGTTGCGCGTTCTAGCGCATAGGATGACTTCCATCGAGGCTTAAACTAGTTAGCATATCGAAACTCATCCACTCACGAGTCCAAGCCCTTATATGGTACTTACCAACTCATCTCGAGCCTAAAGTAGGACTACTTAGCCTAAGAAATAATATATTTATTAATTATATTGTTAAATGTTAATGAAATGAAAAACTGCTTCAGAAATACTAAATATTAAGGTATAATTTGTTATGTTATTTATGTTTCATTAGATCATTTATAATTATTAAAAAAAAAATAAAAAAAAAATCTTTAAAACAACATTTTCATGCTTTTCGTGTGTCTCCTATTTCGAATTTAAAATTTTAAAATGCATAATTATATTAAAAAGAATTTTTAAAAAAAAAACAAAAAAGATTTATTTAGATAGTACTTCATGAACTCAAATTATTTTTGTTAAATTAAAATATGTATACCATGATCTATTATGTTATATGATATTCTAAAATAATAATTATACAAAATCTATTGAAAGGTCAATAATGGACGTTCCCTTACCTACTAAACCGAAAAATCGGACCCCCTGAACCAACAAGGCATTCCATTGAATGAAGCTCACTTGCCTCCCGCAAAGCAACTTTCATAAATAACATTATAAAGTATCTTTTAAATAAAATTACAATGTTCATATAATATATGACCAGAAATATGACCAGAAATAAGATTTAAACCATATATCTTCCTTGGTTTGGACAATCGATTAACAACTATTTTAACTCATGGAATGCACTAGGATAGTCTTTTAAACCCCAAAACTAAGAAGATTACATCAAAATGCCCAATCAAAGATACACATACAGTTGAGCATTAATGGAAAGAAAGAATGAAAAAGAAGGAAAGAAGATTCGCCAAAATTTTGAATTCTAACGAAATTTGGAATCATCAACATTCATTGCAAGTAGCAATGCAAGCGCAGAGATGCTATATAATATTAGTTTACTCATAAGGATTTTTGAAGTTCTTCAGAAGCTCTGGGATGTCATAGCCAAGCATATCATCCACAGCTTGAATCATTTTAGGCTTCAATTTCTCAAATTTATCAATACTGTACCCATTTAGTACCTCCCTAAAATGCTCCACGTTTGGGAAGTCCCCCGGCGGTAGGTGGTACTCCCTTTGAACCTGTGACAACCAGAGTTCTCAGTTAAAAATTCATTGAGATATATATAACTAAACTACAATTATGTTTAAAAGTATACTCTCTTCACTTTTTATAAACGTTTCTAAACTACTCTTGGAGCATAAATTCTTTCGAGTTTCGAATAAAATTTGGGACCTCAACCAGTTTGGTAGTAACCTAAAATGATAAAATTTTGTCATTTATTTCAAAAGTATCTCTATGCTTTCAATAGTTACACCATTAATCTTGACTTCATATAAACGATTCAAATTTTTGTTAGAGGTCAGGGCCACACCATTCCAAGTCTCAATTTTCATTCAAAATTCTATATCATTTCTACTCCAAAACCTACTTTGTGAAAGGGTTACCATATTGTAACTATTGAATGTATAGGGATAGAGAGAGCTTAGCTACCTTTCCAAATTCATCTTCAAGATTATCAATAAGCCGTTGTTGAGTTTTAGCTTTGCCCATCATGGCAGGCATCTCCTTTTTAAGGTGGCTGATTATGTAGGCATGAATCTTAGCCGCTCTGGCGCGTTTTACAAATTCATTAATCTGGAATATGAAAATGAAAACTTCGTTATTTAGATCATAGTGGTGCCAAAAAGGGAAAGGTATCTATGATTATTGTCATTGCATATGCAATCAAAATATGTATTTAGAATTATACCCGACGGTCACATGCTTTCTTTGGAATATCAATCAAGTCTGCTAAGAGGTCATCTTGTTCCTTCATAAACAGATCACGACCAATTGGGCCGACTGAGGCTTCGTTAACAGGCTTGTCGTTAAATGACCTGATAGAATCAGATAATAAAATTAACCAAGTGAAATAAGTAAGAAAATGTCAACTTGATCAGATAGTCTCAAAAGGGTTCAAGATACCAACAAACACAATATCCAAGAAATATCAAAATGAACGCACAACTATCAATTTAGTAGACTGGAAATCGAAGAACCTACCCGATATAAACGCGAACGACTTCTGGAGTATTCAACACTTTACCGAGAGACCACATCAATGCTCCATATACTCTCATTAACTAGAATGATGAAAATTCAAAAAGGTATACATTATAATCCTCCAATAAAGGAGACTGCAAAGAAGAAAATAATTGCATCAGTCTAAATCTTACTTGTTGAGTATCAACTTGATCAGCTTTATTGAGAACAACTCGAATCTTATCATCATGGCCACGAAGAGATCCTATAACACGCTTGAACTCGTCGCTGATATCCAGTTTATGGGGATCAAACAAAAGAAGGATGAGATCGCATTTTGCTGCAAACCATGATATAACCCCTGTGAAATCATAGCTTCTCTGTGTGCGTTGCTTTTCCCCGGATAGAACCCCAGGAGTATCCACAAAGGTAATTTGATCAAGGAGCTGAAAGTATAGGTGGAAAATATTAGCGTCGTTATAGCAATTGGGAAATTGAAACTAATTAAGATTTAAGAGCAATAAGATGAACTGACAGTATTAAAAGTTTTTAACCAAGCCATTGAAAACTTCAACTTACAGGATGTGGCATTTGAGAACATTCGAACTTCGACAGGAACGCTCCACCAAAGGATGTCAAACCAGAGAATGGCATGTCTGCTTGAACAGCAATAGTGTTTCCTGGAACACTTCTCTCATCTGGTCCAGACTGAGCACAAATTCACAACCAATCAATGGAACCGTGGACATGTTAGCATATGATCCTTAATAAGAATGTATCATCCAGTTTGATTGCATAGGTAAAGTTTCTCATTTGATGACTGACAGATCTTTCTTATTTTGATCTATCAGTGTAAACACATTTCACTGACATTGGAAAGTAAAAGAACTCTGTAAAAGTTTCTTCTGCCAACTTTTCTTCATTTGAGAAATTGTAAGAAACACATCCAACGAGGAGAAAAAACTTATAAAATTGAATGTGAAGCTGGGTGTCACAACCTAACAATGGTTGTGCCCCAATTAAGTGGGGGAGAATGTCACAACCTAACTATGAAGAGGGTAGGTTGTGACCCTCACGTTGCAACAACAAGAGAAGCGGCGATCCTCAAGTGGCGCTCATCCAGCCATACAAGGGCCTAGACGAGTGTCATGATGTGACCAAGGAGAATGGTGCATCATCTAACACACCACACAGAGTGGGCATTGAAGACAAGTCAAGGCATAAGTAAGATAAAGACATCGAATACACAAGAATGGCAAAGATAGGCTTGTTGGAGGGCCAGGTAGGGCCCCAGGCCTTAACCTCGAAAGTCGGGGTTCCAGAAGGAATTTGGGCATGCGGTTCTGGAGTTCAATCTGTTCGTATTAAATATGAATGCTCGCCAAATTTAGTGTCAATTGGACACCAGAAGGAAGCTCCATGACACCATATGACCATTCGCCAAAATCGCGTTTATGCGTGTAGCACTGAAAATTGCTCAGAAGGTACTATAGGGGAGGCATGGTGTCAACTCTCCACCACCCTTGGGCCCTATGGCCTAAGCGAGCTACCCTGTGGCACGTGTGTGTCACAGTGAGGGCAAGCGTGCCGAGACGAATGTCTCGGACAACTTCCTTTGAAATGGATTTTTCAAAGACAGTACCGGGCGGCACGGGTGTGCCGATATTGCGCCCCAGCCCGCATGTCGGAGGTTGATATATGCACCTGCTATTCAGTACGATATTCATAAATGACACAGCATGGGCACGGGAGGGTCAATGCATCGATAGAACCCAAATGGATGGATGTTCGGGATGTCCCGATGAGATGAGCGACACATGGGCCCGTTCTCAATGACATGACTCAGTGAGTTGAGATGGCCAACAACACCCCGAGACTCAGGATGGCGTCAAGATATATGGGCCACGTCGATTGGAATTAAGATGACAAGATGAGATGCGATGTTGCATTGAGAGATCTTGGCTCTATGTAGAGGCAAGGTTGAGTCGAATGACTTGGCCTAGTGTAGAGGCAAGTGGGTTGTGTCGCCGACGATTGAACATGCATGCGCATGCGGTGTGTGTGGTCAAACAAGCTTGGATTCCGCACAAGCAATGTTCGATTGGCAAAGACAAACCTTGCCTAAGGTCTAGTGAAGCCACGAAGCCGGGGCAAAAAAATATATATGGGGCTTGATTCCCCTTAAAGCTAGTCGTGAGTATGTCAAGATCACGACGCCAAACCGTAAGACCATGACACTGTGCATACTACATCCATATTTTCCATAAACAAAATACGAAGAGGAAAAAGATCATCTAGGCTGATTACCAAAAATTATAACACAATAATGGTAAGATAATCAAAACAGAATTGCACAAACAATTAGACTCTGGCACTTTTCAAGTACAAAATACGTTCAGAACAAACAGTCCTAGAAGCAAGCTATCAGTTATTATTTTTTAGTTTAAAATTATTATTTAACAACAAAATGAAGGTTTCCCTTACCATAACTACTACAAATCTATCAGTTGTTGGCTCAGGTCCAATGTGAGCTCCTGAGAAAAAATATTAAATAAATAAAAAAAAATTAAGAAAACATAATTCAAAGTTTATACATGCAGATTACAAAAGATGATAAGGTAAATTCAACTCACCTGGATAATTACATTTTAACAAATGTTTGATAAATGTGGTCTTTCCAGTTGAATATTGGCCCAACAACATTACCATTGGCTTAGCATCAAAATCACTGCTTGTCTGCAAGAAATTAGTCAAAACTTAAGGAGCGTTTACGCAATGTCAATCGCAACTCTTCTTCCACCTTTACTAAAAAAATTTAAGTGGACCAGAAATTTCCCAATCTACTCACCAGCGATGGGGACACAAAATCATTAAACCGATAAGTAACTTCCAGCGGCTTCAGCTTTTCATTATATAGTTTCTTCAAACCGTCAATTATTGATGTTACCGCAGTATGGGAAATCTGAACAAGCAAGAATGCAGAGGAAAACATTACCAGAGAGAGTAGGTCAACATTTGCAATTTCATTTCATTACTTCCCATGAAAAATAAATATCTGGAACAAGTTAAAAAAAAATGTCTAACAAAAATAAGAAACATACGCAAACTAAAAAAATAAATAAATTTAACAGGAAAAAAAAAAGCATAATACCTTGCTCCCAGATTTTGAAGCAAACCATGGAGTTGATGGCGGTGGCATAGGTTGAGTAGTTCCTATATTGGCGGAGCATCAATTTAAATCACAGTCCAAGTTGGCAATTTTATTATTGAAATTCAATGATCAGAAATTGTCTAACCGTTTGTTTCATGTTTGCTAGATATTGCTAATCTCTTAGTCTTCTGAAAAGAGGATCAGAAAAATGATATCTTACATTAATGTTTCATTATTTCAATGGAAATTTGACATCGTCAAATGAGTGATATTACTTACAGCAACTAAAGCATCCAAGCCGTCAAGCACCGGAAGTTTAATTTCCTCCATGCCGGCTGAAAGCAAGTAAAAGGACATCAATGTATAATGAGCAGTAACTAAGTATTGCCTTTGCATTGCAACGGTAAGCACATGAACACAATAGTTGTATTCAAAGAAGGCACTTTCTGGTTACTATATATGACCATATTTGTCCCTTTCTACTTTTTAAAACTTTTCACTAATAGTTTTCAAATTATCTAGTTCAATAATATGCAAAATTCAATCAAGGAACCAAGCATTAGAGGATTGATTAACTGGTTAGAAATAATTTCTGGCCCTGAATCACAATATTAGCACCAAGGAAGTCTACAAGACATTCACTTGGACTATATTGTGTTAGGATCGCACAACAACGCACACACTCATCTAGATGAACACAGAGAATAGGAGAGAGAAAATGCAAGCAGAAATAATAGCCAAAGGTTTATGTTGTCGACTTCATTTATGTACAGTGACGAAGAACATAGAGAATGCTACCTTTCAAACCACCCACTATCTATAAATATCTATCATACATATCTCTACACCTTTTTGCTATAAATAGTCATTTAATGAACATTTTTCATATGGTTTTACTTCTATAACAATTGAACAAAATAAGTTATAAATAGGCAACGGACTTCATATCCCAACATATTGCCCCTTGAATTATATACAGTGAGTGCATGCTTCCGGAGGAAAAATAATTCAATAAACCTCAGTATCACTGGTATCTATACTGATATTTCATAGAACTAAAAGTTCTGGCACATGGTATCTGTGTTATTTGATGTCTTGAGCCAGACCAATAATTTGTAATTTCAAAATAATACGGACTTGATAACAAGGAAAATTCATCTGTTACACTTACAAGAATAGTAGCAAAAGCACAAATTCTTAAAAGTAAGAAACAGAACTATTAAACACATCATTCAACTTGCCTGCTTTTTTGAGGATATCTGAATTCAGATCATACCCTGCTTGCGCTAGAGAAATAAGCTGGTTGTTATCAAAACAATAGTTAGAATTAGAAAAATCCCCACGTACTGGTTAAAGTGATAAAATTAAAATAAAGTCGAATAGAACCTGCATGGCAGTAACGAACTCATTGAACCCTAAATATCCTTGTCGTTTGGAGTCTGCAATAGCCCAAACCTTTAAACAGGAAAAGGGAAAAAGATGTAACAACCTCTGAATCCAAATAGATACAATCCCCCAAAAGTTGGGGAGTGATCGGAGCAAAACTCTTTACTCACTGTGTAACAACCGATGCTATACAAATAAAAACAGACATCAAAGGGACATACTCGATGCAATAAAGAATTGTTAGCATTTGAATTACTGAAATCACATAAAATGCTCCCAAGTTTTTCATCAACAATTTTCTCAATCACGTGTAAGAGGAAAAGTTAGAAAAACAATAAGCATGAACTCTTTAAGTTTCTTGAAGTGAAATCAAATCAAATTACATCGACGTAAACACATTGACCAAATAAACAAATAAGTTTCTTGAAGTTTCATTCCAATGAGGTAGCACATCAAAATCGGGCATCGTACAAAGAACATCAATTAGAACAAACAGAAAAGGTTTCCAACTAACTCAAATCATAATTATCTAATCTATCCAGGAGTCGAAGTTAGATTGAGCGATTAACTCAAAGGATTTCAAAAAACAAGTGAGATACCTGTTTGAGTTCTGCGCGAGAAAGATGAGACGTGGAGAAGAACTGTATGGCATCATTTCCAGTAACACGACCATCTCCATCTACACCAAAAAAGAAGAACAGAAAACAAAACGATTGATTAACATCCTAGATGAGTAATAGAACAAGCAAGAAACGCTAATTGAGGATTAAAAGAAGAAAAAAAAAAAAAAAAAAAAAAAAACCTGAATCAGCCAAACCGAACCATTCCTGAAAGATCTTAAGCTGCTCTTTCGAGCAGGAGCCAATCGCACCAGATCCAATCTCCATTTTTTGAAAGAAATGGAATTCAAAACTTATGACAGCTCTACTCTCTGTAATATCAACAGGTTTGGCGCTCGGGATGAACAAAATTGAAACCCACGCCGTTTGCTGCTTTTTTGGCTGGGAAACGGCTGAGTGGCTGAGCTATACTTCCGTGTAATGTGATGTATATTCGAAACAATGATCCTTCGTGATTGGATGGTCAGGATGGAGGTATTTGGGATGTGATTCATCAGATTTGATCCGGATTGAACACGTGTGATGAAACCAGGAAGATTACGGTGGGGACTTCACAGGTGATTGTAATTGATTTATCCACCCAAGACTTTTGAATGAGAGTGAGAGAGCGCCCCTTTGATGTTTGAAAAATCTGCTGAGTGGAGCCCACGTGTAGCCACATTATTGGATGATGAAATGCAGTGGGGCCCGCAGAGAGGACAAAAACAAAAATGTGTAAGATTTTGTATTTTTCAAAATTTTAATTTAATTTTTAGTAAATCATTTTTTAATTCATGCCAAATTTTGTAATGTGAAAATTATCGTAAAAGAAATTTAGAGAAAAATAAGTATAATTTTGCAAAAATAAAATGGTTGACGGGTTAGGTGTTTGCTCTAAGTTTGATAGTTAGGTATATTATTAACGTGGTTTTGCCCGCTCTAAATTTAGGAAAATGTATGACCTAATTTAAGATTATTGTTGTACTAAAATATTTCGTTGTCACGTGTGGTTTTTTGAAAAAAAAATATTATTGATATTAAGAAACTTAGTAGATGGTAATTTACCTCACCTGTTCGGTAATAGTCTTGTTCATATGCTTCTTTAAATCAAATATGAGCGCTAAAACCAAAACGCACTTGAATACCAATTGAAAGCCTAAGACGAATTCAATGACCTAACTTTTCCCGTTAATATGCAAACAATGGCAGGTTCTAGTTTTATG
The DNA here is from genome assembly GCF_002806865.2 of Cucurbita pepo subsp. pepo. NCBI lineage: Eukaryota > Viridiplantae > Streptophyta > Magnoliopsida > Cucurbitales > Cucurbitaceae > Cucurbita > Cucurbita pepo. The sequence continues at coordinate 3,964,454 of NC_036657.1, read as the reverse complement.
TCAATTGGAATCCTAAGAAGGATTCGATGACCTAACTTTTCCGGTTAATAATGCGAACAATGGCATGTGTGAAGTTATGAGTGGGGAGTAAGGGTTCGTATATTTCAATAACCTGACCCAACCTTTTTTTAGTATGGGTTATATTAAATTTTTTGAAAATTGAAAATTTCGTTTAATTTGTGGGTTGACTTTTTTCGTTCCGTCAACCCAACCAACTTGAAAATAGGGTTACAAGTCAACTTAATATTAATCTACTTTAAATATATATATATATAAATGATGTTAGTAATATGTTATAGCTCGTAAAATGTTTTACATAATTGAACTTTATAATATTTTAGTTATATATTGTAATGTGTATTATATATAAGTATGATTGTTTATATAATTAAAAAATAACCCGATAACTCAACTCAACCTAATCTCAACTATAGAGGGTTAGGTTTTGTTTGAATTATGATAGGCAACTGAAACAAGTTCTTGCCCATAGGAAAAGGGGCGGTTTTTATTTTACGATGGGTTTGAATTAGCCCACAATCGTATTTCTCCCCGAGATTAAAAAAAGATGGGCAATTTATCTGTTCACAGCTATCGTCCCACTAAAAAATATTTTTATGATAAGGCCTGTTTCTAGTCAGAAATGTAGTCATTTCCTACTCTTTCCTTGACCCTTTCTACTAAAAAGATGTTCACTTCTTAAAATATCCCATATACATAGGTGGAAACAGGGGAAGGGGTCAGATTTATCCCGACGGGAGGTGAACTCTATTTGGGTTATTTGAGCACGGACCCAATGAACCCAAAATTTTGAGTCGTCCAAAACAATTTTCCAACCTAACTCGTGTACACTAGATGGGATGAAAATCGAGTTAGTAGGGTTTCCAAAATTCCCTCTTATTTTTTCGTGGAAAGTGAACTAACTCAAATCATTTCCAAACGAGTCATTTCATGAATCAAACCTCTTATATTACATTCTTAACCCTAACTTTTGGTTTCTATAATTAAACTTTTCCAATACAAAATCCAACTTAAAGAAAGGCAAGAGCTTCAAGAAATACCAACAGTCTTGTTGAGCAGCCACAAGAACAATGCAAGTTCAATAGCAAAAATGGATTTCAGCCATGTTCTATCCACCATGAATCCATACACTGTAATTCCTGCTTTGTTATTCCTCAAATATATCACTGCACAACAACAAACAAATGCCCTCCTTTTAAAAACCAGATCAAATGGTTCATGAACTTTGTGCATCTTTTTACTCACCTAGCGCCTGCCTCTTTTGGAATGAGATTGTGTCCGCAAAAACTGGCATCAGTTTTGCATCATCCAAGTTGTCCTCGTCGCTGTCTTCGTCATCCGAGTTCGATTCGATGGTAGCTGCTGCTGTTGGGGTCGTCTTATTGTCGAGATCGTCGAAGGTGCTTACGACGGCAGAGACGTGCCACTTTGCAGCAAGACATGTGATGGACTGTGCTTTGTGGGTTATCTTTGCTGCACTACGGAGGCATATGAACAAGCCTGTCACCAGGCTGATGGAGCATAGCTGCATTGTCAAAACTCATACCTGTTATTCTATTATACTAACATCGCAAAAACGTTAAAATATCATCACTAGCAAGATAGAAATTTTCTATTGTAAATACCCGTCTACCATAGCAAGATTTTCATCCCAAGAAATCACAAGCAATCTCAAGTAAAGCAAAGTGTAGTAGTATTTTCTCGAGTGTATTGTAATCTCTTGATTAGTGTTAATAAAAAGTGTGAGGGAGTTGCGTTCAACAATTGCTCGAGCCAAGAACTATCCATAGTAATTTAGCCTAGTACAATAGGAAATAGGTGCATGGAGAACAAAGGGTTTTATAACGCTACATGCTTAAGATTCGGATCAGAATTCGGAACCTGAATTGATACCTGTGTGCCCCAACATTCCTTCGCATTCCGTGCAACATGATTACATTACTTACTTCTCTCTTCGGAAAATGAAAACTATCCCCACAGACCAACATGAGTTATTTTAACATATTTCGTCCTCATTTACATGCATCTTAAGAAAATTCTCACGAGATCACCAAACAAAGAATTACTCCAAGCAAAACACACTTTAACTTCAAAGTACCAACACTAGAACCACTAAAAAGGAACGTAAATTTAGTCATCCTAACTTTAGAATTGATCTTATTCGAATGTGATATTGATTTATTCATGTATCTCTTCTTTCGTCAGACGTCACAGATTTAATTTTATGATAACGAACGAGGGGGAGGGGAGATGAAGTTAAGAAAGTAGATTACCGCAAGTTGTCCAGCCTTGGAGAGGTTAACATGAGCTTTGGCCGTTGTAGTCATGAGAAGGGATATGAACTGACTGGCAGTGACCAAAATCAAAGACAACAAAATGAAGGCTCGGAAGCGATGGCTGATGATGGTGAAGGTTCTTCTGAGGCCCAAATGCAGAACCAAGATGGTGCCGACGTCGGTTTCCCGACGGAAGATGGAAGCGAAATCTTCGAGCCTGATCATTTGGAGGCAGCAGATGAGGCGGAAGAGGACGCAGACGAAGAAGAAGATGGAAGTTCTGTAGAGCCATGAGCAGAGCTCCAATGTGTAGGAGGTGATGTAGCTCAGGTACATGTTGTTGGTGTAATATGGGATTTGCTTAGCTGCGGTGATGTACCACCACATCTTGTACGCTGCTTCTGCCATGAAACATGGTACCACGAACAACGACATCAGCTCCATTGATCTCTGCAATTACATTCAAATTATTACGTTTATGTTAGACCAACCCGACTTTTCACAATAGTATGATATTGTCAATTTTGAGCATAAGCTCCAACTTTGCTTCCGGCTCCCCAAAAAGCCTAATACCAATGGTCATAGTATTATTTGATTATAAACTCATAATTATTCTCGTTCCACTTTCATCTAACCGTTTCAACCGTTTTCTTTTTAAATCTTATATGTTAAAAATAAAAATAAAAAATTTTAAAAAAAAAATTAAATAACAAATTATTTTGATTACACTATCTTAAACAAGTTTTATTTTTTTTTTATTAATTATTTAGAATTAAACCATTGAATATTAATTAGTTATATATATATATATATATATATATTCTTTTTTTATTTTGTAGTTAAAATATTATTAAGATTTATTGATTTTTTTTTTTTAAAAAAAACTGTTACATTGATTATTTTTTTTATTCTATAAAATTATTGAAAGCTTTCATTTAGTGTTCTATTTAAAAATAAAAAAAAAATTATTAATTTGTAACCGTTTTCAAATTTTATATTAACTAAAAACTATCATAATTAACTGGTAAAATATTAAATATATTCTTTTTTTCGACGTATAATAAATTTAAATTAGGTTGATTTAATCGACTCGAATGGTCGATTAGACTGATAAAATTATTAAATATTTTTTTATATTCGACTCAATCCATCAAACTTGACTTTAGATCGAATTTAAACTTGAGACGACTTAATCAAATGAATTTTTAATATACTTAATTATTTAAAAGAATTTTGAATAGCAAAAGTTTTAAAAGAGAAAGAGGTAATGATTTTGATGTATGAACAATAATAGCAATACTTATTCATAAACAAACAAATTTCACTCGATATCACAAAATATTGACTGATATAAACAAATTATGAATTGATAAAATTAAAAATAAAATTAAGGAGTGTTCATCTTCATGTTCACGGATTTGGAAATTGTGTAAGGAAAAGAAAGGAATCGTACCTGTAATTGCCTGGAATACTCAGCCCGAACCCTAGGGCTTGCTTTGGAGAGCTTATCGAGGAAGAGAAATCGGTTGAATCCGAAGAGACGGAGCCAGAGAGAGAGAGAGAGGAAAGAGAGCATCGCAACGGCGGAGAGAGAGAGCTGAACGACGACATGGAATGGCCTCTGGTGATCTTCGTCGCAATCGGAGCAGGAAAGAGCGAAGTGCGATGCGAGAGGGACGGCGATTGCGAAGATGAAGAAGATGAGGCAGGAGAGGGAAGCGCGATATGGATTGGATTGATCGTTTATGCAAATCCATTTCAGGAAGGATTCTAACCTTCTTAACTCCGGTGATTCTAATTCTGATTCTGATTCTTGCGATTCCATTGGAGATGGAGATTTCTTGCCCCTGTTTTTCATGGCTTCGGAACAGGGGAGCGGGAGATTTTGGTGCTTCAACAACCAGAAAACGAGAAAGAAAGAACAACATTTATGTATTTATTAGCTTAAATTAATAATAATAATAAAAAAAAAGTATTACTAAACTTTATAAATATTTTTAAAACTCTTTTTTAAATATATCTTTTAAAAAAATTATAAATTTCTACGACTTTTTTTATTTTTAAAAAATGTCTCGTATTAATATAAATAATATAATTTTTTATTTATAAATTTATAAGTAAAAATTATTTAAACAATTATTTATATTTTTATGAATTAATATAATTTTTCTTGTGGCAATGAGACAAACAAGCGTCAGAGGTGGGGCCCACTGGAAGCAATGTCCAGAGTGGAGTTGCCACGTATTAGTTATTTATTACTGGGACTCTGTAGTGTCCACGTGGTGCTTAGCTGACTGGTTTTTTTTACCACGCTGGCTATGCTGATTGGTTGCTTCCTTTTTAAATACACTACTCTAGTACGGCTTTATTATTATTATTATTTTGGGAAAAGTACTATGATTTGTATTTTATGTTTGTTTTAGTGTTTTTAATATATTTTAATTAAAAGTTAAAAAAACTATATTATTTATAAAAATTAATATTTATATATTCACAAAACAAATTTACCATCTAAATATTCACCCAAAATTTACAAAATAAATATGGTTATTTAAATATGTGGTCATCGATATTTTCAAACCTCTACGATAACGACCATCCAGTAGAGTTATTAAATAAATAGGTTGACATCTATATTTTAGAAGTTTGTGAAGACCCGGAATTGAAAATATACAGAAGAATGCAATGTTGGTCGGAATAAGATGATAATAATGTGTTGGTTGGATTGGTTGTGGCTTTCGTCTTGGCTATGGCAATCTTCATTGTGTGTCCACCTAAGACGACGAGGAGAGTTACTATCTACCATTGTTCCGAACATCGAATGTGTTTCTTTCGGTTTAACCATAGATTTCTGAGTGTGGAAGAAGGGAAATTTCATCTTCAATCTCATAATTTGTTGTTTGGATAGATTAAAATTTTCGAGCCCCTTGAGGTCAAGAAAACAGACAGAAATGGATGGGTTTTATAAGAGCGATGACGGGAAAAGCTAACGCCTAGGTTAGAGAACATAAACCCAACTTTAGCTCCATTTGGCCATTAATGTTCATCTCTTCTCGTTGATAAGAAGCATCTTGCATCTGCTTAGTCTCTGAGCTCGGAGATGAGAGGAATGAAACATTCTTTATAAGGGCACTCAAACCTCTCCCTACGAGACACATTTTAAAAATCTTGAGAGGAAGCCCGAAACAGGATGATACCTTGTAATAATCCAAAAAAAAAATAATAATAATAAATAATAATAATAAATTAATTAATTAATTAAAAAAAATGGAAAAGAAAGGAATGGACAAGTGGATTGAAGGGGTTTGGTATATCAACTAAATTAGCAGTTCGTAGAGGGACTATTGAAGATGATGAAGAAGGGTGGTTTTGTTTTGGTGTTAGTGGTTATGGATGGTGGCGGTGGTTGGCGTTGGCAAGGCCGACGAGGAAAATAGAGGAAGAGGGAAACAGAAAACAGAGGAATAATGTTCTAATCCGTGCTTTCCGGTAAACCTTAAGGTTCTTTGGCGTTTGTTGTGACAACGTGCAAACTTGAGGATCAGGAGACGATTGTGAAGCCTTTCCACCATTGAAGCTCCAGATTTAAGTCAATTTAAGCGTTTATTGGAAGGTAAGAAAACCCATATCATCGAATCTTTAAATCTCGATGTCTTGGTTCATATTGCATAATAAGTTATGAAATAGGGCTTTTTAGAATCATAATAAGAAGATCTACAAAGTTGTAGAAAGAATCGAGATGAAATTCGGATTGTAGAAGTTATGAAATAGGGCTTGTTAGAATCAAAATAAGGAGATCTACAAAGTTGTAGAAAGAATCGAGATGAAATTCGGATTGTAGAAGTAAGATATGGCTTAGGGATACAACGGGTATTAAAGAAAAAGTTTGAGGAAAACATTGCAGGAAACCGAGGTTGAAGATGAGCGCGTGGGACTCCGTATTCGAAAATATCGACGGCCATATCTTAACTTGTTTTACAACATGTGAGTATGTTGTTTACCTGATTAAGAGCTTAGTATGTTAAGATGAGTTTTGATGATATTGAATGTTTATTGTATATTGTGATTGTTTGCCTTTGATGTAAGCATGATATAACAGATTGCCAAAATGTTCTATGTGTTGAACATGATAAATGTATGAAAGTATGCAGTAAATGTGAGTATGTTATGCATGTTAATGGAAAGGTTATGACTCTAGGATATGCTTATTGGTTGTTGAGCCATGGTTTATTTATATGAGTATGATAGTCTACTAATTCCCGCTGAGTTCCTGGCCAACGCGCTGTGTGCTAAGTTAGGGTGCATGAGTACTCCTGACCATTGGTATATGAGATAAACCGGCCGCCAGAGAAATTTTAGACAAGTCGTATTTGACCAAGAGTGAATCTTACATACGAGTCCGAAAATTCTAAATAAGCATATTAAAAGAGAGTCAGTAACCTAAGCTGGAGGTAGTTGAGATACCTCATTAATGAACAAACGACCCTAGTAAGAGAAACTAGGAGTCAATGACGAATAAAACTTAAAAACACCTGCTAAGCTAGAGGTAGCTGAGATACCTCATTAATGAACAGATAACCCTAGTAAGAGAAACTAGGAGTCAATGACGAATAAAACTTAAAAATGTTGTGCGCCGAAAGCGGAACAAATGTACTCACAACACCAAAGTTATTCAAGACATACAATATGACACTCAAAACTTGATAATTTCAACAGCAGAAAGAATGGCATTATATAGCCTTCTGTTAAACCTAAAGATAAACTAACAAGCCAAAAAAAGACCTTGAGAATAGGTCTTGGTCCTAGAGAATAGGGCTTATGACAGTGTTCAACAATCTCCACCTTGTCATAAGATCTCCAAGTTGATAGCTAATTTGGTTGCTACCATGTCAACACACTACTCCCTTCCGACGTTGATGAAATCTAAACAATGCCAGAACTTTTCACGGGTGATAACCTTTGTCAACATATCAGCAGGGTTATCAGCTGTTCCAATTTTTAATAACCGAATATCCCCTTTGCTAATAATTTCTCGAATAAAGTGAAAACGGACATCAATGTGTTTTGTACGAGCATGATGGACTTGATTTTTTGACAAGCAAATAGCGCTCTGGCTATCACAAAATACATCTATATGTTCCTGCAAAATACCCAAGTCATTGATCAAACCATGCATCCAAATAGCTTCTTTAAAAGCTTCTGTTACTGCCATATACTCTGCTTCAGTGGTAGACAATGCAACAGTAGACTGCAATGTTGAACGCCAACAAACAGGTCCACCAGCCATAGTAAATAAATAACCCGTAGTAGATCGTCGCTTATCCAAATCACCAGCATAATCAGAATCCACATAACCAGCTACACGATTGTCAAGATTAAACATTTCTTGTTTTTGAAACTTAATACCAACATCAATAGTGCCAAGAATGTACCTAAGAATCCATTTTACAGCCTGCCAATGCTCTTTACCAGGATTATGCATATAACGACTCACCATGCTTACTGCGTGTGAAAGATCAGGTCGAGTACACACCATAGCATACATCAACGCACCAACAGCATTTGTATAAGGAATGTTCTCCATATACCTTTTGTCATCATCAGAACTTGGACACATGGAAGCACTAAGCTTGAAATGAGGAGCAAGTGGAGTACTAACGGGTTTGGTTGAATTATTCAAACTAAATCTTGACAATACCTTGCGTAGATATTGAGACTGAGTCAACCAGACTGTACCTTTTTTCCGATCTCGCTCTATCTCCATTCCAAGTATTTTCTTTGCATTGCCTAAGTCTTTCATTTCAAATGTTTTAGAAAGCTCATCTTTGAGCTTATCAATCTCCATCTGTCTCTTTGAAGCAATTAACATATCATCAACATATAAGAGCAAATAGATAAACGATCCATCATCGAGACACCGATAATACACACAATGGTCAAATTGACTATGAGTATACATATGCTCTACCATGAAATGATCAAACCTTTTATACCATTGGCGAGGGGATTGCTTCAGCCCATACAAAGATTTCTTCAATCTGCATACTAAATGTTGCTGTCCAACTACTTGGAAACCAACTGGTTGCGCCATATATATTTCTTCTTCCAAATCTCCATGCAAAAAAGCAGTTTTTACATCAAGTTGTGCAAGCTCAAGATTAAATTGAGCAACCAAAGCCAACAAAATTCGAATGGAAGAATGTTTTACCACAGGTGAGAAAATTTCATTGTAATCAATACCTTCCTTTTGTGCGTAACCTTTAGCCACAAGTCGAGCCTTATAACGTATACCAGAAGAGTCTTCCTTTTTTGCAAAAACCCATTTACAACCAATTTCCTTCTTACCTTTTGGAAGTGGTACCAAATCCCAAGTTTGATTTATCTCCAATGATGCTATCTCCTGATTCACAGCCTCTTGCCAGTGTAAGCTATCCGGGCTCTGAATAGCATCTTTGTAGCTGTTAGGAACTCCATCAATCAAAGAGAAAGCATATGCTATCGTATCATCAAACCTTGCAGGTTTTCGAATTACCCTTCGTGGTCTATTCTTGGCGATTGACTCAGGTTCCTCCACTCTTTCATTCACAAGGCTTTGCTCCTCAAGACTTTGCTCTTTTTGTTCTAAGACATCAAAGTTATTATTTACCTGATCAATAGGTTCTTCGGTAGGAGCAACCACATCAGGAGAGAACACCACCTTCTCCACCTGCTTCAATGCCTCGTCATTATTTTCAATTTTCTGCAAAAACATTCCAGACTCATCGAATGTCACATCTCGACTATTAACAATTTTACTTGTTTCTGGACACCATAACCTATAGCCCTTCACACCTTTGCTAAAGCCCATAAACTTGGCTTTTTTTGCTCTAGGATCCAGTTTTGAGTTTGTCACATGATAATAAGCAGGACACCCAAACACATGCAATTTATCATAATCACTAACAGGACTACCTGACCATACCTCAAGCGGAGTTCTCCCACCGTTTCCAGAAACAGGTAAACGATTCACCAAGTGAACTGCATAACTGAGAGCCTCAGCCCAAAATGCCTTACTCAATCCTGCTTGAGACAATATGCATCGAACCTTCTCTATTAATGTCTGGTTCATTCTCTCAGCAACTCCATTTTGTTGTGGCTTACCAGGAACAGTGAAGTGTCGAACGATCCCTTCATCTCGGCATACTTTAAGGAATGGATCATAAGTATATTCTCCCCCGTTGTCTGATCTCAGCTTTTTGATTTTCCTATCCGTCTGATTCTCTACCATTTTCTTCCACTCTAGGAAGATTTGGAGAACCTCGTTTTTGTGCCTCATGGGATACATCCAAACTCTCTTCGAGTAGTCATCAATAAAGGTGACAAACCACCTCTTTCCTCCCAATGAGACATTCTTTGTGGGACCCCATACATCGGTGTGAACATAATCCAAAATACCCTTTGTTTGGTGTATAGCTGTACCAAACTTCACATTTTTTTGTTTACCAAATATACAATGTTCACAGAAATCAATTTTTCCAGTTGTGGCACCCTTAAGGACTCCTTGGTTCACCAATGTCTGAAGCGCCTTCTCACCAGCATGCCCGAGTCGCATGTGCCATAATTTCGATATGTCTTGTTCTTTCGAACTTGCCATAGCAGCATGCCCAATTATTGTGGTTCCGTTGAGGTAGTATATGCTACCTCTTCTAGTTCCTGTAATTGCCACCAAAGCTCCACGAGCTACTTTCAAATTCCCTCCTTCCAAAATGATGCGATAACCACTCGCATCCAAAACGCCAAGTGAAATCAAGTTTTTCTTCAAGTCAGGAACATACCTCACATCTTTGAGTTTTCGTATAACCCCATCAAACATCTTGATTTGTACTGAGCCGATTCCCATTATCTTGCAAGTACTATCATTGCCCATATAGACAACTCCACCATTGAACTTTTTGAAGTCCAAAAACATCTCTTTGTTGGGACACATATGATAGGAGCACCCAGAATCAAGAATCCATTCAATGGTTTGGCTGGCTGATAGGGAGATTGTCAAGGCATCATCTGTATCAGTGTCGTCATCTTTAACCACATTGGACTTCGACCCCTTCTCTTTTAAGATCGAACAATCTTTTTTCCAATGGCCTTTCTGTCGACAATATGCACACTCATTTTTATCAAGTTTTCTCCAATTATCAGATCTACCTCTCGACTTTAATCGAGACTCTCCACATTCGTTCCTTTTCCAGGTAGAAGTTCTTCCATGAGCAGTGAGAACATTTGAGCTAGAGCTTTGATACGTCTCCTTTTCCTTCTTTCGCATCTCATTGTTTATTAAGGCATTTGAAACATCTTCAAAATCAATATTAGTGATTCCATGTAGTAGGGTTGTTACTAAAAACTCGTAGGATTCCGGCAAAGAGTTTAATAACAACAACGCCTTGTCCTCGTCATCAATCTTAACATCAAGATTGAGCAAATCAGTGATGATTTTGTTAAAATCATCCAAATGCTCAGCCATTGAGATACCTTCCTTGTAGTCAAAACGGAAGAGTTTCTTCTTCAAATAGAGTTTATTTTCCACACTCTTCTTCATATATTTCGCTTCAAGCTTGTCCCATAATTCTTTCGCCATGGTAACCTTCATAAATGGATATTTCTGATCCTTGCCAAGACAGGATCGAATAATTCCACAGGCTTGCCGATTTAATTTTGTCCATTCTGCTTCTGTCATGTCTTCAGGCATCTCCTCTTGGAGAGAAACATCGAGGTCTTGCATGACCAGCAAATCGCTAACTTCGCCTCGCCAAACACCAAAATTATTGGTTCCATCAAATTTTTCTACTTCGAGATTGGAACTCCACACTCTCGATCCACGTCGTGATGGTTCGGCCATTTGCAATAATTAATCTGGATGTAACTCAAAAACACAATTCTTGAAAACTGATTTTCAAGAGAATAAACACGATTGTGAGCACGTCTAATGGTCGATGAGGCCCAAACTTTCACAATACCCCCAAATACCACAATAAGGCTCTGATACCACTTGTTGTGCGCCGAAAGCGGAACAAATGTACTCACAACACCAAAGTTATTCAAGACATACAATATGACACTCAAAACTTGATAATTTCAACAGCAGAAAGAATGGCATTATATAGCCTTCTGTTAAACCTAAAGATAAACTAACAAGCCAAAAAAAGACCTTGAGAATAGGTCTTGGTCCTAGAGAATAGGGCTTATGACAGTGTTCAACAAAAAATACCTAAAAAGATTAGTTATGAATTCATGAAAGATAAAGTTTACTACTTACTCGGTAATTTAATTACTCATCAAAATTATTTAACTTTTCTTTCCAGATTTAGTTGATGCAGACAACCGAAGACGAGGACGAGACCAGCGGGCTAGAGACTATTTGGGAATCCATGTTTGTGTCTGTTTTGTGTACTTATGCTTTCATTGTCAAGAAGTTACTTCGGTTGTTTTAAGTTTTAAATAGCATGGTTTTAAATGTTTTACTGGATGTTTTTGGAAATATTTTTGAAATTTATGATTGGTTGTTGGAGTTTATTATCGATGTTAGTGGTAGCTCTTGTGAATCGCGTTGACGATGAGCGAGTGTTACATATCTGTTAGCGGTGGACTTGGGTTATTACAAATGATATCAGAGCTAGACACTGAGCGGTGTGTAAGCAAGGGCGTTGGACCCCGAAAGGGGTGGAATGTGAGATCCCACTTCGATTGAAGAGATGAACGAGTGCCAGCAAGGATGTTGAGCCCTGAAGGAGGAGTGGATTGTGAGATCCCACATCAGTTGAAGTGGGGAACAAAGCATTTTTTATAAGGGTGTGGAAACCTCTCCCTAGCAGACGACATCGGGCAGTGGGCCAGCGAGGACGCTGGGCACCGAAGGGGGTGGATTTTAAGAACACACATCAATTGGAGAGGAGGAACGAATGCCATCGAAGATGCTGGGCGCCGAAGGAGGGTGGATTGTGAGATCACACATCAGTTGGAGGGAGAAACAAAACATTCTTTATAAGGACGTGAAAACATCTCTCTACTAGATGCCTATTAAAAACCTTGAGAGGAAGCTCGAAAACGAAAGTCCAACGAGGACAATATTTGGTAGCGGTGGGCTTGGATTATTACATAGTCATATTAAGAATGTTGGAGTCACAAGAGTTGGTAAAACGTCTCTTTAAGACTTTTATACAAGAGCTCTCTCTGAGAGAACTGGTCACTAATCATGAAACCAGCTAGGCTATAAAAGAGTTGGGCAGGGAAAACGAAAACTCATGATTCCATAATAAAGTAAGCTATCTCACTCAAACTGGATAACATCATTTCTTCTCATAAAGAAGAAGGAAAGAGATTGAGAGATGAAAATGGTAAGCTTAGGCAGAGAAAATGGGTGGAATGGGCCAAGAGTTTGGTAGGACCCTTCCCTGTTAAGGTACCAGCCAACAAAGACAGTCTTATTTCCTGTCTTAATCAGAGAACAAAGCACATGCTTAACTACAGATACACGTGGTTTAGACCCACAGTTACAGAGAGGATTCAACATCACCAAAATAGGCATATATTGGATCAATAATGTCAAAATGATATACAGTTGTTCTCAAGTTCTAGACTGCAAATGATGATAACAAAGTGTTGTAAATCAGATGCATAATTAATGAAGAATATATGGAATAGAAGATACATACTTGAAGAATTGAATACCAAAGAAGACTCAGAGCAGGCCTTCCAAACTTCTCCACCAGTTGAATTGAAGAACAAATTCAGATGGGAAATCATCCTGAAATTCAACCTCTATTTTCTTCATTAGAACAATATAACATCAGCATGTATGATAACTATAAACAGTTACGTTTGCAGTAATGATCAAACAATCAAAATCAAGTTGGGTTATCAGAGCTCAAGCCCCCACTAGCAAATATTATTCGTTTTGGCCCATGTATTGCCACTAGCCTTACGATTTTAAAACGCGTCTACTAGGGAGAGGTTTTCATACCCTTATGAGAAATGTTTTGTTCTCCTTTCCAACAGGGCCAACGTCTGGGTTGGCACACCGCCCGGTGTCTGGCTCTAATACTATTTGTAATAGACCAAGCCCACCACCAGCAAATATTGTCTGTTTTGGCCTGTTACGTATCGCTGTCAGCCTCACGGTTTTAAAACGTGTCTACTAGGGAGAGGTATCCACACCCTTATGAGGAATGATTTGTTCTCCTCTCCAACCAATGTGGGATCTAACAATCCACCCCGCTTGAGGGCCAGCGTCCTCGCTGACACACTGCCTAGTATCTAGCTCTGATACCATTTGTAACAGCCCAATCCCACTGTTAGTAGATATTATCCGCTTTGATCCGTAACGTATCGCCACTAGCCCTACGGTTTTAAAACGCGTCTACTACTAGGGAGAAGTGTCCACACCCTTATGAGGAATGTTTCCACACCCTTATGAGGAATGTTTCCACACCCTTATGAAGTGTCCGAGATGAGATCTCATAGACATAGTACACCATTTGACATTTCTATCACATAGAACAGAAAAGGTTATTCACTCATAAACTAGAATCAATACCCATTACCTAAAAATATACAAACATATATTGCACATACAGATTTATGAATCATGCTTCAGCTTCTATACAACAAACAGAGTTGTGGAAAATGACCTCCTCCACGGCTAAGATCTGGCAAAGACACCCCAGATTTTAGCACGGCTAAGACTTACCAACAGCTTCTTTGACCCCTCAACATTCATTTCAACAAGCTTTTGTAGATACAAAGCAGCACCAGCAGCAGCCATCAGCTTTCTACACTTGCTTGAAATCACAACCGAGGCTAATAATGAAACAGGGTACTTCTTATCCAGATTCAAGATTGAAGGATCTAAGAGATGAACTGCACTTACAATTCCCCTCTCCTCTTTCTGGAAAATTCTTCTGTTACCATTATATTGTAATAGAGAAGACAACGCCTTAGCAGCTGCTGTTTTCTCATCAACAGATTTACCATCCAGCATATTAATTAAGGGTGTAATGAATCCAGATTCCCCCATTTCTTTTCTTGCTTTTGCGCAGAAGCTGAGCTCGTAAACTGCTCGAGCTGCTGCAATTCGCGCACCTAATACTCCGCAACTCAAAACTGGAAGAAGCCGATCAAGAAATCCCTCTGAAATAAGAGTTTCTGCAATGGGGGAATAAGAAGCCAAGAGGCTCAAAAGCTCCACAGCCACTCCAAGACTACGAACTGATGGAACCGAATCCCAGAAAATTTTCAAGAACTCGATCCCACCTTCTTTAACGATCAAGAGCTTCAAATTATCATCATCTACAACTAAATTACACAAACAACCAATTGCATTTTCTTGAGCCAATGGAGTTCCAGAGGTCAAAAGCCCCAAAAGAACTATAACCCCATTTTCTTCGATGAAATTCTCCTTGATTTCGTTAAATGATGCAAGATTTCTCAAAACCGCAGCTGCAGAGGCTTGAGAACCGGGAGTTCCGGCCTCACAAATCTCCAACAGAGATGAAATCCCTCCTCTGGAACCGATTGACCTAGCATTTTGCCTGGAAATACTCAGAGATTGGAGAGCTAAACAGGACTTCTCTTTTGCAAAACCGCTACCAGAATCGAGAATCCTCAGCAAGTGATTCAAAAGCACGATTCCTTCAGCAATCATTACATTCTTAACACCATCCACCGTAGAAACAATGGAAATAGCAGCAACAGCCTTCTCCTTCAATTCTAAAGAACTGGAATCCAGTAGCCGAACCAGAACAGGAACAGCCCCTTGAGCCGCAGCAATGGTGACATTCTTATCATCCTCATTCAACAACTGCAACAGCGAATCAATAGCCAATACTCTGGATTCAATGCTTCCAATCTGTAACCTAGTGATCAAATTCCTGGACTCCGCCCGCACGGCCTCCCTTCTAGACGAGGAACTCGAAATCACACCGTCGTGAAGAATCTCACTCTTAATCAACACATCACCATCTTTGAGTAGGCAGTCTAACTTCGTGAGAACGGAGAGAATATCGCTTTGAGTCTTGAGTTTACCATCGGAAACTCCCGGATTGCGGCACTTGTGCGAGAGAGAAGCCGCCTGAGTAAGAGTTTCCATAACAGAATGAAGGAAATCGAGAGAGAGCGGATTGGAAGAAGAGTTGGGAAACTCAGAAACATCGATCAATTGAGCGCGAAGATCCGAGAGTTTGGTGGCCATGGAAGACCATTTGCCCTTGAAATCGTTGATGAGTGGAATATCATCAAGAACAGAAGAAATGAGATTGTTAGAGAGAAGGAAATGGCTGTTTTCTGGAGGTACTTTCATGGCGTTGAGTGAAGGAAGGAAGAATGGAGACGGAGATTCTACAACGAAGAATCTGCGAAAGGTATGAGAACGCCTCCAAATTTGCAGGTACTTGTAGAAGAAAATCTCACGCACAAATAAATAAATAATATTAACAATAAAATTATAAAATTATTATTAAATCCTACCTAAATTATAAAAAAAAAAAATATATATATATATATATATATATATATATATATATATATATATATATATTACCGTTACGACAGCTACTGTTATTTGTAAATATTTGATATTTAAGTCGGTTAAGATTTTTTTAAATAATTAAAAAAAATCCAACTACTCCTAAACTGCCCCAAACCTTAAATTTTTTATAGTTTCAAAAAATTTTAAATTAATATTGTAATATTTATTTAAATTTGAAAATTGCAAATCTACCTGTTTGTACATTATTTTTATATAATCTATGATATGGAAGATTTTTTTACCCGTTTTTTTTTTTAATAACTTTGACATCTTAGGTCAAATTGTTAATTAATTATTTTTGGAATTTAATAAAAGTTAGATTATTAGCTTAACTAATTATATTTATATATGTCCCTACCGTTAAATTAGTTTATTGTTGATTTTTTAAATAATATTTAGTTTCTATTAACTTTCCTTTATAAATTGTGAAAATACATTAAAAAAATATATATTATTATTTAATAATTTTGATAAAAAATTATTAAAATCAAGATTTATTAAAAAAAAAAAACAGTAAATAAAGAAGAGTTGGAACAATTGGGGTGTGTGTTAATTAAGAAGGCGACCTCTTGTGTCTCCTTGTCTATAAAAAAAAAAATATTATAAGATAATTGTTTGACAGCGGATTTTTAATAAAATTTTAATTTTAAAATTTTAAGAAACTAAATTTATCATTTTAATTTTCTTCACAAAAGAATTTATTCTTTGAGTGAGATAATGCAACTCCAAAAGAAAAATTATTTTTCTCTCATAAATAAAATGCTTATGGTCTTCAATTAAATCCTCTTATTTATTCTTAGTATGCTCGATGGTTGTAGCTCTGTTTGATCTTCCAGATCATAAACGATTTCTTGATATTATTAGTGTGTGAGTTTTTTTTGTGTTGTGAGTAGTTCGTGACTCTACAAGTTTTGTGTCGAAAAGGTTTGTTTGGTATTATTGAGGTATAACCAACATGATGGGTGATTTCGAAATCGTTTGAGGAATTAATATACTCACCAGTAATAATTACAACACATGGGCAACATGCATGATGTCGTATTTACAAGGATAGGACCTTGGAGAGGTCGTTGGCAGGAATGAAACTATGTCGTCAGATGAAAATCCTAATGGCACTTTGTGCAAATGTGTTACAGTCATATTTGGGATGACAAGACACCGTAAGAAGCATGAGACACGTTCGTCATGTTGTTCTTAAAGAAGAACGATATGAGGCTGCAACTTTCTAGAGGAGTTGTTAGCAATATGACAACGTGACATGACGATTGCTTAATACTTTCATATGGTCAAGTCGATCTGTCGGGAGATTACTAAACTAGATTCAAAATACGTTATTGGAGAACCTCGAATTGAAAGGATCATTCTCCACGGATTGCAACCAAAATATAGAAGTTATGTTATTGTTGTACTGGTTCACTCAACTATCACTTGTAGAGTTTTAAAATTTGTTAGCGAGCCAAGAAGTCATGACTAGACAAATGAGAGGCATCACGTGAAAATGGGAGCAAGAATAATTCGTTTACCAAACATGGATACAAAAATGGCGACAAAGGAAGAAGTCACTAAGGAACTAAACAACCTGGAGAGCTCACAAGAACGACAATAAGAGTTCTTAATGGAAGAGATTGGAAGATATTTGCTACAATTGTAAGAAGAAGAGTCGCATGTCCAAGGATTGTTGGTTCGGGAAAAAGTGTGTCGAAAGCAATGTGGCAACGTCGAAAAAGAAGATTGAGGATGAATAGATACAAAGGCAATACGTGTCATAGAAGAAGACGAGCTAGCGCTCATGACAATGATGGATGAACATATTGATTATGAAAATGAATATATCATTGATTCAGGATGCTCAAACCACACGATTAACAATCAGAGTGGTGCAACAGAAGCGGGGTGACCCTCGGAGAACGAAGTATTACCAAACTATGACAACATTGAAGAAATTCTACCGAAGAAGGGGGAGCAAACTGTACACATTTGGTTAAGTGTTGATGTGCCTGAAGATCCAAGTGACACTGATGTTGGTGTGCAAGAAGTGACTCAACCAAGCGAATCTAGTGAAACGGAAATGACACCTCAACAAATTAAAGGTAAAAAAGAATCCAAAATATGACAACACACCTATTATAGAATACGAAATTAAAGAGCTAGACTTATGAAGAAGCATCACAACATATGGCTGGGCAGAAGGTAATAGAGCGGGTCAAAGAAGATGTCAAACTCATCTTTTGCAAGTGGGTTTACAAAATAAAGCATCCCCAAGATGAACTAATCGAGAGATACAAGGCTCGAACTGTAGCTCCTGGGTTCTGATCTCAACAATATGAACTAGATTATGATGAAATGTTTAATTCAGTGGCAAAGATCACTACCGTACAAGTTCCTTCAACACTTGCAGTAAGTAAAGATTGGAAATTATGGCTAATAAATATGAATAATGCTTTCTTACACGGAGAGTTGGACGGGAAGATCTACATGATCCAACTGAAGGAATTTAAGAATGCAGTTGGAGTCATGAATCAATATATGCAAAGTCCGGAGAAGCCTCATTTAAATGTAGCTCGACAGATCCTGTGATATGTTAAAGGTACAATTGGCTGTGGTTTTTTTGTACAAAAGAAGTGAAGACGGCCACCTAAATGGATACTGTGATTCTGACTATGCAGGATATCATGATACCCAAATATTAAGCTTGAGTATATGTTTAAGCTCGGTTCGAGATCAGTTTCTTGGTGTAGCAAATGACAACCAATAGTATCATTATCAACTGCTTATTGCTGAAGCATCTCAAGAACGTGCATGGTTGAAACTCTTAACAGAGGGTTTGCACCATAAAACTGAGTATCAAATACAACTTCAGCGACGGTTCATCTAATAACAGAGGATTAAAATTGATTAAGTCCATTAAATCTTTTATTACATATCAAATTTTATTAAATTTTAGTAATAATTAAATAATTAATAGATTAAAAGTAATATATTAGACACAATATTAAAATTTTAAAACGAATTTCAAAATAAAAACATTTTGTTGATGGGTCCATCAAGATTGAAACAACCGTGAGTTTGATCGATCGGACGGCCAGGAGAAAGTAAACGAGTTGGGGCCCACATTTGATGATTAAACCTCACCTGTATCCAAACCCATCCTTCTCTTCTATCTAGGGTTTTCGCTCACTGAACTTTCGCCAAGAATTCTCTCTTCCACCAACACCTCGCTATCTAATTTCAATTTTGACCTGAATCAATCCGATTCGCTTCCCAGGGCGACCCTGATAATCCAACTTTGTAAGTTTGCTTCCCTCTTTCTTCTTCTCTGCGTGCTCTGGCTCGAGTTTTCCGCGAGAAATCTCGCAATTTCTGAGCGTTGATTTTCATTTTTGTAATTGTTGTTTGGAATTTGAATATTCTGCGTGTGAGGAAGTGGGAGAGAGCGTTGTATTTTCGTTTTTATCTATATGGGGAAATCTGGGACTCGTAAGAAGAAGGGTGGTTCGAATCATGCTTCTTCGGCTGTTAATTCGACTCCAAATGCTAATGGGGGTGTTGATTTGGATTCTTCTATCTTTTTGAAAAGAGCTCATGAGTTGAAAGAAGAGGGGAATAAAAGGTTTCAGAATAAGGATTTTGTTGGTGCTCTTGAACAGTATGAAAGTGCGCTTCGTCTTACTCCCAAAACCCACCCTGATCGAGCTGTGTTTCATAGCAATAGAGCGGCTTGTTTGATGCAAATGAAACCAATTGATTATGATACTGTTATTGCTGAGTGTAACATGGCCCTCCAGGTCCAGCCTCGATTTGTTCGTGCTCTCCTTCGGAGGGCTCGTGCTCTTGAGGCTATTGGGAAGTATGAAATGGCAATGCAGGACGTGCAGGTCTTGTTGGTCGTCGATCCTAACCATCGAGATGCTCTTGACATCGCCAAACGGTTGAGGGCTGCTGTTGGACCTCGCCAGGAGGCTCAACAGGACCTTCAGAGCCGTCCGTCTCCTGCTGCTTTAGGTGCCTCGGCTGTTGGTGCTCCCATTGCAGGCTTAGGTCCATGTCTGCCTGCTCGACCGGTTCAGAAGAAAGTGGCAGCTTCCATGGGGGGTGCTACAGTACTGCTAAATAGTAAAGTGGAGAGGCATCAGGGTGTTCTAACTACTGAAAATGGCCCAAATGAACCCAAATTGCAATTTCCCAAAGTAGTCTTGAAGCCTTCAAGTGGGTCTTCTAAGGCTCCTAATGTAAGTGAAGATAAACTGAAGGAAGATTCACTTTCTTCCTTGTCATTGCATGCTCAAAGTCGAACCCAAGAACCTAAGGTTCAGTTGAGGCCTTTGAAGCTTGTCTATGACCATGACATAAGGCTTGCCATGATGCCAGTGAATTGCAGCTTCAAAGATCTTAGAGAGATTGTGAGCAAACGTTTTCCGTCGTCAAAATCTGTTTTGATCAAGTATAAGGACGCAGATGGGGATCTGGTGACGATAACCTGTACAAGTGAACTCAGACTGGCGGAGTTTTGTGCCGATAGCTTTGTTCCTAAGGACCCTGAAGTAGATAAACCTGCTTCATTTGGAATGCTTAGATTGCATGTTGTAGAGGTGAGTCCTGAGCAAGAACCACCTTTGTTGGGAGAAGAGGACGAGAAACCTATCGAGAGTGAAGAATCCAAGGGAGATGACAGTGGGCACGTTTCACCTCTCGGGGAGTCTGTAGCAGAAGCTACTGATTCTGAAAATGATAAGAAGATAGAGAAAGAAGTTCCGAAGGAAAAACCAGGAGCTTTGGAAGATCCCGAGTGCAAGGAAGTTGAGATGGACGATTGGTTATTTGAATTTGCTCAACTTTTCCGAACGCATGTTGGTATTGATCCAGATGCCCATATAGATTTGCACGAGATTGGAATGGAGCTCTGCTCCGAGGCTCTTGAGGAGGCGGTAACGAGTGAAGAAGCTCAGAAGCATTTTAACAAGGCAGCATCAAAATTCCAGGAGGTTGCTGCTTTAGCTTTCTTCAACTGGGGTAATGTTCATATGTGTGCTGCAAGGAAACGTATTCCTTTAGACGAGTCGTCTGGAAAGGATATCGTGGCAGAGCAGCTTCAAACTGCTTATGAATGGGTGAAGGAGAAGTACACCCTAGCAAGAGAGAAATACGAAGAGGCGCTTTTGATCAAGCCCGACTTTTATGAAGGTCTATTGGCTCTTGGCCAACAGCAGTTCGAAATGGCTAAACTTCATTGGTCTTTTGCACTAGCTAAGAAAATCGACCTCTCAAGTTGGGATTTTACAGAAACACTCGAACTTTTCGACAGTGCAGAAGAGAAAATGAAAGTAGCGACCGAGATGTGGGAAAAAATGGAGGAGCAGAGGGCGAAAGAGCCGAAAGATCCAACCGCAAGCAAGAGGGAAGAGTTACTGAAGCGACGAAAGAAACAGGCAGGTAATGCAGACAGTGAAATGCAGGGAATAGGTGGTCAGTTTGAGGTTTCATCCAATGAAACTGCTGAGCAAGCAGCACTAATGAAATCCCAAATCCATCTTTTCTGGGGCAATATGCTGTTTGAGAGGTCCCAAGTTGAATGTAAAATAGGAACAGGAGATTGGAAGAAGAACCTCGATGCTGCTGTAGAACGATTCCGACTTGCTGGAGCTTCCGAGGCTGACATTTCTGTCGTTTTGAAGAATCATTGTTCGAACGAAAATGCTGTGGAAGGCGACGATAAGACGAGTCTAGACATAAACAAGAAAGCGAATCAAGAAAAGGAAGATATCGTTAAGGAGGTCGATCAAGCATCTGGGTAGCTGATAGAAAGGATGGTACAATCACTTTATAAAACCAAATGCCAAAATTCATTAGAACAAACGAAAGAAAAGAAATCACATTGTTTCAGCCTGGCTCCGTTCGACCGTCGCATTGGAGGATGACAGACACTCGGAGCGGGCAGGTTATGAACTCGGAGTGGTAACTTTCTTCATAATTTGACAAGTAAGCAAATAATTTGTGTGCCAGATTGATTGGTTGATGATTTTTGTGTTGGAAGAAACGAAATGAACTGATATTCTGGTTTTGCCTCAGCATAAGTTTTACCATATTGTGGTCAGATTTTGTTGTTGCATATCTGTTTTCCCCTCCCATATTCTTGATGAGCATGTCACTTCATGTAAATATCATAGCAACTGAGTTCAAATTTGGTTGGAAGTGTGTGCATGTTCTTGGTAAATGGATTATTGTAGTGAAGAATAGAGTTACTATGAACTAAGCTGTAAGACACAGAAGCTGTATTCACTAGAATAATTAAGGTTTAGCTATACATTAATTTGAACTTACAATTTCAATATAAAAAAAATGTCTGAAGTTTGAAGGATGTATGTTGAAGAAGTTATTGAATTCCAATACTAGCGTGTCGTGGCGTAGATTTCCCCGTCCTCTTCTCTTCCCCGTTTATTTTTTATTTTCGGATTGGAGTGAAGATTCTCTGTAAAAAAAAAAAAAAATTCATTTCTAATAAATCTAATAATATTTCATAAACAAAAAAAAAAAAATATAATTTCTAAAAATTTAAATTTAAATTTTATTTTCAAATGAAAATAAGAAATATATCTAGAGAGATGTCGATTTAATCGGTAGAATTGGAGTCTTACAGGATTCTACCCCACACGGGAGGGACCAGAGCAAGATCTTTCTTCGATATCTTAATGAGACGAAGGCAAAACAGGATGGAGAATCCTCGTGAGAATAAGGGAGGGACCAATGAGAGACTTCTCTAGCTAAATGAGACTAGGGACAGAGATTACATTTCTCGGAGGACAGAGATTACATTCCTCATCCTCGATTATACATACATATACATACATACATGTAGTTTGTGTGATATATGTGCATTCATGTATGATTGATCATTATACATATGTTAATCGAAATATCATAAACATAATTATATATATATATATATACATATTTATTTATTTATTTATTTATTTTACGAGGCAGCACAAATATGATTTTTGTACCTACTGTATGAAAGACTAAACTATAAATTATATTTGAGACCTCATACAAGTTAAATGATCATAGATTACTTCTTCGGTTATGTAAAGTATGTACGCTTATAATTATGATATTGTTCGCATTCCTCTTTTTTTTATCGGGTTCAATAGTGTGAACTTGTGATTACCCATAGTCTAGTTTAGGGGATACATTCACAAGTCCACCCAGTGAGTCCACGTGCATGTGTAGTCTATGCATAGAAATATATTATGCATCCAGCAATACCTGAAAATGAAAGTAGAATTTAAGGAACAACCGTGAAATTAGATCCCAAAAGTCATTTTTTTGGATTCTTGATCAAAATCTAAACACCCTTTTTATTTTTATACATTTTTCTAAAAAATAATAATTTTATAATAAAATAGTTTTTTTTTAATACCAAAATTTTTGTGAGACCATACAACTCAAAACCCGATAATTTGGTTAAAAAATTTAGAATATTTAATATCTGTTTACCTACGTTAATGATGCATTCTGACTCGTATATATTTAATATTTAATATTTTTTTAAATTTTAGTTATTAATATAGCATATACCCGGATAAATAAGATTTTTTCAATTGAAAATTTGGGTGGGTATAAAAGATTTTTATTTATTTATTTATTTATTTTTTAACTATAATCCAAAAAAGTAGAACGACCCTAACGACCGGCGTTCGGAAACGACGCTCACCCTTAACTAACTGATCTTCCGCATTCCGCAAGGCCGGAAGTTGAGAGTCCGGAAGGAAGATCTTCTTGATCTTATCCACACTCAAATCTCCACTGTTCCATTGATTCCTTCATATATTCACTCTAACAATCTTCTCTCATTTTCATCTTTCTACTTCGATTCCATTCTCTGCAAGCAATGTCTCCACCTTTCATCGCTAATGCCGACGTTTCCTCCGTCAATGCAGCTTCTCCGCCGGTGATCTCCCCGGTTTCTTCTGAGTGTAGTGAACTGCAAGCCCACCGTATCGATCAACCTCTCCCTTTCCCCTCTGTTCTCAAAAACCCGTTCAAATTCGTCGATGGCCCTCCTAGCTCCGCCGCTGGCAATCCGGGTAATTATTATGGATATCATCATTTATGTATCTTCCGGT
Organism: Cucurbita pepo subsp. pepo; assembly: GCF_002806865.2. Taxonomy (NCBI): domain Eukaryota; kingdom Viridiplantae; phylum Streptophyta; class Magnoliopsida; order Cucurbitales; family Cucurbitaceae; genus Cucurbita; species Cucurbita pepo. Next base: position 3,940,482 of record NC_036657.1, on the reverse strand, counting down.
TACGAGATTTTAGCCTTGATAACTTGTTTTTGGTACACTGTTTGGTATTTAGTTAATTGATGACTCGAAGGAAGAGTTAATTATTTATTCTACGCATACAGATGAGATCGCGAAGCTGTTTCCTAGTCTCTTCGGTCAACCTTCGGCAATGTTGGTGCCAAGTGATTCCAGTTTGGTACAGATGAATCAGAAATTGAAGATTGGAGTTGTGCTGTCGGGTGGCCAAGCACCCGGAGGACATAATGTGATTTCTGGACTATTTGGTAGGTTCTTATTTTGTCCAGATTTATAAATAAAGAATGAAAGCTTGTTTTAATGTTCAAGCTGTGGGTTAATTAGCAGTATCTACGATTTTGTTGAAGATTATCTACAGGATCATGCAAAAGGAAGCACGTTGTATGGATTCAAGGGTGGCCCTGCAGGGATCATGAAGTGCAAATATGTAGAACTCACTGCAGAATTTATCTACCCATATCGCAATCAGGTTAGTATGATCAAAGAATGTTAGTGTGAATATGTGTGGTCTTGATGCGAAGTGGTTGCCATTTGAATGCGGTTCTTGATTTAGATGCAAATTTCTTTTATCAGGGTGGTTTTGATATGATATGCAGTGGGAGGGATAAGATTGAAACTCTAGAACAGGTGATACTCTTTCTTTCCTGAATTAGAATTATGGGACACCTTAATTGTGTGGTTAGGAATCACGACTCTCCACAATGGTATGATATTGTCCAATTTGAGCTTGCTCAAATGGCTTTGTTTTTTGTTTCTCCAAAAGGCCTCGTACCAATGGAGATTATTCCTTACTTATAAATCCATGATCATTCCTTAAATTAATGGAGATTATTCCTTACTTATAAATCCATGATCATTCCTTAAATTAGCCAACGTGGGACTCCCTCCCAACAATTCTTGTAGTGAATGCATAAATTGACAATTTGGTTTAATTTTCAGTTTAAGCAAGCTAAAGAAGCAGCTCAGAAGCTTGATCTGGATGGGCTTGTTGTAATTGGTGGAGATGACTCCAACACAAATGCTTGTCTCCTCGCTGAATATCTTAGGTACTTTTGAGAACTATGAAATTCTCTTTCTCATGATCATATATGGATAAGCTATTATACATGATTTTGGGCGCTACTAAACTAAGGATGAGTAATTGCCCAAGGGTTCTTATTTACCCTGTTATGTACTGTTCCATTGTATTCGGCTGCTTATCAAATCCAGGAGTAAAAATTTGAAAACCAGAGTAGTTGGTTGCCCAAAAACTATTGATGGTGATCTCAAGTGCAAAGAAGTCCCCACAAGTTTTGGATTTGATACTGCTTGCAAGGTCCTCACTTCTCTTTGGAACTGCTTTAGAATTCATATCTCTTGTAGACTTAACTTCGATCAATGTTTCAAAGTTGAAGTAGTTTCTTCAATAGTTCAAGTAAAAAGGAATTTTGCTGATTTTTTTGCAGATATATTCAGAAATGATTGGAAATGTGATGGTTGATGCTCGATCAACAGGAAAATATTATCACTGTAAGCATTTTGCTTAATGAAAATAAAACTAGATATGGATCTGATCTGCTGATATTTTCATAATAACTGAATTCTTGAGGACTTCAATTACCAGTATTTCGAGTTCGGATTTATTGTTAGTCCACGTTCTATCCATCATTTTTACGGTCGACCGGCTCACAACTCAAGTATCAGCTATGCCATTTTCTATACCGTTCTGTGGATCTTCAAGCTCCTAAATTCTTATCTTGTCCGTTTCAAAAAATTGGAAAAAACATTTATCTGGTTGCTTCACCTGCCAAAAATAGAGCACTTCTCTCTGTTTGATTTCATATTTCTATTCCCGATCTGCCTAATGCAACACTGTATTGATTCATTGTTAATGTTGATACTCAAGCAAATTGTCATATGGCATTAATAGTTTTAATATATCCACAGTTGTACGGCTCATGGGTCGTGCTGCTTCTCACATCACACTGGAATGTGCTTTGCAAACTCATCCAAACATTACTATTATTGGAGAAGAGGTAGCTGCTTTACTTAAACTACTTAAACACAGAAATCTTAGGGCATTTACCATTGTATGCTATGCCCTAGGGTTGTTTGAAAATCTGTTCTTTTCCACCTAGTTGATTCATGGAGATTTAATCTAATCAATTGATTGATTGTTAATGTATGCAGGCGAAAAAAGTTTCAGACATTAAATATTCTCGTTTTTTGATATAGTTTTAGTTTATAGTGTGCTCCTAATTTACAACTTGTTTTGAAGGTTGCAGTTAAGAAGCTTACCTTGAAAAACGTTACAGAGTACATTGTGGATGTAATTAGTAAACGTTCCGAACTTGGTTATAATTATGGTGTCATACTAATCCCCGAGGGTCTGATTGACTTCATTCCTGAGGTACTGCGCTTGTTAGTATAGTCAATTGTGTTTATTTCTTTAGCTTGTATGCTCATCATCCACTAAACCCAAGATACTTGATATCAATATATCATTCTTGAACTGGTACTCATTTATAACCTGCTTTCTCCAGGTGCAGCAGCTTATTGCAGAACTCAATGAAATTCTCGCCCATGATAATGTAGATGAGGGTGGAATATGGAAAAAGAAACTTACAACTCAATCTCATCACCTTTTTGAATTTTTCCCACAAGCAATCCAAGAACAATTGTTGCTTGAAAGAGATCCGCATGGCAATGTCCAAGTAAGTATTTTTCTGTAGTTGTTTTACTATCTTTTCGTAGGTTTTCTAGTTTGATGAACTACATTATGTTTCTTACATGTCAGGTTGCCAAAATAGAAACTGAGAAAATGCTTATTCAAATGGTTGAAACTGAGTTGGAAAAGAGGAGGTTAGAAGGTGCATATAATGGTGGCCAATTCAAGGGGCAGTCGCATTTCTTTGGGTACCCATTCTGTTCGTGCTTGAACTTCTGCTATTTTAAGTCGACGCTCCTGTTTTTATCACATATTGTGTTTAGCTCTAAACAGGTCTATAACCTTTTAAGCTTGTGTATAATTTGACTCTGTTTAATTCTTCTTTTCATTTATAGGTATGAAGGGAGATGTGGTTTACCCACAAACTTCGATTCAGCATATTGCTATGCTTTGGGTTACACTGCTGGAGCTCTCCTTCAGAGTGGAAAAACTGGACTAATATCATCGGTCTGTCTTTCCCACTTCCTGATCGTTTTAGTCTAGAACCTTTTAACCTTTCATTTATTTTTTCTTGTCATACATTACTGTGAGTTCCCACGTTGGTTGGAGAGGGAAACGAAATATTTTTTATAAAGGTGTAGAAACCTCTCCCTAGTAGACGATGGCGATACATAACGAGCTAAAGTGGACAATATCTGCTAGCGGTGGGGTTAGGCTGTTACAAATGGTATTAGAGCCAGACATCAGGTGGTGTGCCAGCGAGGACGTTGGACCCTAAGGGGGTGGAGTGTGAGATCACACATCGGTGAGAGGAACGAATCGTTCCTTATAAGAGTGTGGAGACCTCTCCCTAGCAGACGCGTTTAAAACCATAAGGCTGATGGCGATACGTAATGGGCTAAAGGGGATAATATATGCTACGGTGGGCTAGGGGTGTTACAATTATTTTCCTCATTTCTATTGCTTATATGTTAGTTATGCATACCAGGTAGGAAATTTGGCCGCCCCAGTTGAAGATTGGACGGCTGGCGGAACTGCATTGACTTCATTAATGGATGTGGAGAGGAGACACGGTATGCTTACTCAATGAAAACGTGGCTTTCTTTTCTCATGCTATTATTTGGTCTCTAGAATGGGGGGAATAAGGAAACGAAATGACAGGGTATAAAGAATCCATCCTAAATGAGAACATTTGATTTTAAATCAAATTCACCTATACGTGAGTGATAAAGATTTTACAAGAATACAGTTTTGGAGTCGATGAATTAAAAAGAGTCTCTATGTTAACAACTTTGAAAGGCTTTGGAACAGCAGAACATTTTGATGAAGTCTAAGCTTGACTTAATGTTTATCATTTGATCTCCTTCTAAAGGTAGAATTCATATGGCAGGTAAGTTCAAGCCTGTGATCAAGAAGGCAATGGTGGAACTCGGTGGTAATATTTCTCAGAACAACTAACTTTACTACTACTACTACTACTACCTTCTTCACTCGCATCTGTGGGCTTGAAAACAAAGCATCGTACTAAAGTTCTATGATTCTGTGGTTAGGTGCACCTTTCAAGAAATTTGCATTGTTTAGAGAGCAGTGGGCAGTCGAGAACCAATATATCAGTCCAGGTTGGTATTCGCCCTTCCGATTTAGATTAACTTTTCATGTGCTGAAAAACACGTTTTTTTTTTCCTTCCGTACTTGTTTTTAAGCACTTAGAAAGTCAATTCAAATGTAAACGTTCACGTTATTTCCTTAATCTAGGTTCTTAGAAGAAAATACCTATGTTTTTTTTTTTTTTGAGTTCAATTCAGGAAATGGAACCTTCAAATACTTGCTCTATTTCGTTTTGATCTACTTGCAGGTCCAATTCAATTTGTTGGTCCTACCTCAAATGTGCTTAATCATACTTTGTTGTTGGAACTTGGGGCTCAAGCGTGACCATATTCGACCATATTCGACTATCAACCTCCCTCAAGAAAGAGAACAACGAATCTTGAACGCATATCGATCTTTAGAATTGTCAATGATTCTCATGGAAACTTGTTTCTTTTTGGGATAACTATTTCTATTTATAGTGTTTACTATAGATTAGTGGAATAAGATCTTATTAGATTCTTAAAACATGTTTTATGTGGTAATGTGATTGAGATTGATACAGAGAGATAGTAGTCCGACCCCGACTCCATAAGGAGTTTTGGTCAAAAGACCCTAGATGATCGGCTCCCCTGGGGATCAACCAAGGTCTTGCATGTCCAACTCCATGCAAAAATCATCTAAAATATGTTCGGCTCCCCTGGGGATCAACCAAGGTCTTGCATGTCCAACTCCATGCAAAAATCATCTAAAATATGTTCTTCCACGCTGACGTTTTGTTTTCAACAATTCAAGCGGTTAGTCAAATCAATCCCAAATTTATTGTTAATTAAAAAAACTCTATATAATTATTTTTTTAATTATTTATTCTAAAAAAATAAACTAAGTTTAATAATTTAACTTTTTAAAATTAATGGTTGAAAATAAATAAAGAACATTTATTTTTATAAAAAATAAATGAATAAATGATTCTACATTATCAATTATTTTACATTAGAAATTATTTAATAAAATTTACTTAAAATTAATTAAAAAAAAATAAAAAAAAAAATAGTCGATCAAACTCCTCAGCCAATCTCCAACGAACAAAGTTTGATTTTGAATAATAATAATAAAGAAAGAAAGAAAGAAAGAAAAGAAAAAGGTCGTACCAGAATCCTCTTCCTCAACATTCTCTCCTCTTCCCCTTTGCCTTTCCTCGATCAGCGTCTTCAATGGCGTCACGGGATGAGAAGCCGTCGAAGCCCTCTAGCAGTCGGACCGGCGGTATTCGAACCCTTTCCGATCTTAACCGACGGTCCCCTGATTCTGTTGGCGACCCCGATGCTCCTCAAGAGTATTACACCGGTGGTGAGAAGAGGTCTCTTTTCTGCCCTAATTTTTACTTCCTTTTTCTTCTTGCTTTTACTTACGTCAATTCCTATTCCATGCCATTCCATCACCAGAATGTTTGTTCTTCCGTTTTCATACCTAATCTTAATATGTATGCCCTCGTCCTTCTTCTCAATTGAAATCGTTCCATAAATTTTGGTTACATGGGGTCCGGTATAAACAAGTAGGCATTCTGATAACCCAACTCTAATTTTGAGCACAACTATCCTTTGTTGAACCAAAAATTCTTGAATCAAACAAATTTACACCTCCTTATATAAAATTCGGATCAACCAACACATAAGCCTAGAATTAGATTACCTCCTACCATCACAGATCTAAAAGCAAGATTTGAAACCTTGTTCTAAATGGCAACAATCACTTTCCTCCAAAAGGCCTCCTTTTCAAAGCTAAACCTCCACAACCATTTCAACAAGAGGGAGGTATTTCTATACTGAAGAGAACCTACACCCAAACCTCCAAGGGCAGTCAGCATTGAATTGGTTAGCAGCTAACCAAATTGGTACCTGGTTTGTAAGTTCCCCCATGTCAGGCAAACTCTCATCATTTTCTCCATGGCTCTTATAGTCTTCAATGGGGCCTTAAGGAGCGTGAAAGGGTAGATGGGGATACTATTCGACACCGATTGAGCTAGAGTCGATCTACCTCCCTTGGAAAGGAGGAGGCCACACCACTTGTCCTGTTTCATCACCATTTTATTGATAATAGCCTTTTCAAACAATCGTGGGAACACTGCTACTAAATCATGCTTCACAATGTTCCATGTTTTTTTTTTAAATTTGCTAGTTGTACCATAGGGGCCTGACGAATTTTGGTTTCCCATATCGGAAATGGCTTTGAAAATCTCTTCCTCACTAAAAGGAACCTCAATGCTTCCTTTTTCATGCTCTGTGTTGGTGTAAACATGCTTTTCCTTTCAATGATTATAGCTTTTGCTGATCTGAGGTTGACAATATTGGTTGATGCTTATTGAATGATAACTCTGTTTCCAACTTTCAGTGGGATGCTTGTCCAAGATCCTACAAAGGGTAATGATGTGGATTCACTTTTCAATCACGCTAGGCAAATGGGAGCTGTGGAAGGCCCTATTGATCATGCCCGTTCATCAACCTCCAGCAGCTTTACTGGAACTGGTAGGTTACTCACAGGAGAAACTGTCCGTTCCGCACCTGATCAGCCTGAGAACGTTGTTCACAATATTGTATTCTGGAGTAATGGTTTTACCGTAAATGATAGCCCTTTGAGGAGGCTGGATGATCCTGAAAATGCATCCTTTTTGGAGGTAGGTGAAATATAATACTGATAATGTTCTAATGAAATATTTACGTGTACACATGCACACGCGCACACGGGCATGCATCCATGGATAACTTGAGAGCGGAAACAACGTGGAATGCAGTTTCTAGAAAATATTTGATCCTTTGTAAGTGTTTGTATGGTTTTTGAATTCTTGAAGAAATGTTGCTGGACGTGTTCTTGTTTGTTTACCTCCGTTGGGTACATTTCGTTCTTCGAATTACTGATTACTGCCCTTAGGTGGGTGTCTTTACATATTTATATGATCTTTCATCAGAGCATCAGAAAGTCTGAGTGCCCCAGAGAGCTTGAACCTGCAGACAGGAGGTCCTCCGTTCATGTGAATTTAATTAGGAGGATGGAGGAGTATCGTGTAAGTATCCTTATTAGATTTCACTTGTTGGTTCTGTTGAGTATTATTGGGAGTGAGTCCCGTTGAGTATTATTGGGAGTGAGTCCCACATCGGCTAATTTAGTGGAAGATCATGAGTTTATAAGTGAGGAATACTATCTCCATTGATATAAAGCCTTTTGAGGAAGCCCAAAGCAAAGCCATGAGAGCTTATGCTCAAAGTGGACAATGTCATACCATTGTGGAGACTCGTGATTCCTAACATGGTATCAGAGTCATGCCCTAAAGTTAGCCATGACAATAGAATTCTCAAATATCGAACAAAGATTGTGAGCCTCGAAAGTGACTAAGTGTCGAACAAAAGGTGTATTTTGTTCGAGGGCTCCAGAGAAAGGAGTCGAGCCTCGATTAAGGGGAGGCTGATCGAGAGCTCCATAAGCCTCAGGGGAGGCTTATAGTGTACTTTGTTCGAGGAGAGGATTATTGAGGATTATTGGGAGTGAGTCCGGTTAATTTAGTGGAAGATCATGGGTTTATAATTAAGGAATACTATCTCCATTGGTATGAGGCCTTTTGGAGAAGCCCAAAGCAAAGCCACGAGAGCTTATGCTCAAAGTGGACAATATCATACCATTGTGGAGACTCGTGATTCCTAACAGGTTCTACAATACCAAGATATATGAACCATGATAGATGATTTAAACTTACTCGTTCAAGGGTCGAGAAACTGTTTGAGTCGATAGTTAACCGTTAAGAAACGGTAAGCATTTTTAAAGATTCTAGGTGTGGAGCGTATAAATGTTAGACATTGTATTTTGCATCTTGCAGGAACCAGAGAAGCCACGTCTTCCATTTCAAGGTGTAGGAAGAACTCTTGGTGGTAGCGCCCCAGCAAACGAGCCAACTGCTACTCCCACAGATGTCAATAGCAGTCCAAGCCCTTCTGCAGGCCTGGTCATGGATGACTCGTTGCCATCAACCTCGATTCAGCTTCGGTTGGCAGATGGAACACGCATGGTAGCTCATTTCAATTACCATCACACAATCAGCGATGTTCGTGCTTTCATCGACGCATCTAGGCCGGGGGGTGCCAGGAACTATCAGCTGCAGTTGATGGGCTTCCCTCCCAAGCTTCTTAACGACCTGACTCGGACAATCGAGCAGGCCGGTCTTGCCAATTCTGTCGTCATCCAGAAGTTTTAGCAAACTAAGATAAGCTCTCTATGCAGCATTGTAATGGTTCTCAGATAGTCTTTCAGTACATTTGCTGCTATAAGTTACTGCTTGCATTTATATCATCAATCCACCAAAACTGGTCTTTTCAGGTTCAATACTTTGTAGAGGTAAACAGGTAGTGTTGAAGGAACGCATCGGAAACACCCTTTACCCGGGAGTGATTTTGAGATCGTTAAAATCACTTTGAAAACACACTTTTGACGACGTGAAAATTGAGTTTAAAAGTGTAAATAAATTGATATTTAACCCATTAGGACATGTTGATTTCGAATCTGACAAAAGCGATTTTAGTCATTTCAAAATCACTCTCGTACGATCCAAGGCAAGCTCCTAACATTTGGACCAACCATGAGACAGGTAGAGTAGAGTAGGCACATGCTTCCTTTCAAATAAAGGGAGACCTTTAGATGTTCAAATATCAAACATTTACAAGTTATAATGCATCGTAACGGTTACCCACGTTAAATATTCCTAATATTTTTAAAATAAAGTAAGATTGTAATCCTATTTTCGCGTTGGTTGGGTTTACTCGACCAAAAAAATGTCAATCTACAAATCAAAACGAATTTATGGTTTTTCAAAGCTTTTAACCCAACCCGAACTGAACGTTAATCTAATCCAACTGGGTTAGGTAGTCCACTAGATCGGATTATCGGATCATATGAACACTCTATCTAAGTTGATTCAATTTGTTTGTTTGTTTTTTCAACCATCGTAGAATAGGGAGTTGAAACATCGACATCTTAGATAATAATTGTTACCTCCTACGCTTAGCTTAGGCCAACTTGATAAATTTATCGGTAAAATTTGATTTTTTTTTTCATAAAATAAGTAATAAAAATTATGGTATGGTTTAAAATTGAGGTATAAGTATTGTGTCACCAATCATTAACCTTTTGTAATCAAATTTCTTCCTTTTATGGCACCAACGGTACAATATGCTTTATTTCAAAAGCAAAAAAAACGGTACAATATCCTCAAAAAGACAAACTGTACTCCTAAAAAGTAATAACTCCATATATATATTTATTTATAACTAAAATATTATTTTGTTCGTCGATTTTTAGGTCTCTCGAGTCGAGAAGAAGCTTGATTATTGGAATGAGTTCATATTCATCTTATTCAAAGACTAAAAATATAATTTTTTAAAATAAATATTTTAAAGTATACCGAGAAACTTTAACTAATTGAGTTGTGCTTAAATTAATAAAAAATAAAAAAAAAATTATTGATAATTCGAAGTACTAAAAATAAAATCTAAAAGTAAAGGAAATTAAAGAGGTAGGAGTGTTCATATGACCCACTAACCCGAACAAACTTTACTATCTAACTAGGGTTGAGTTGGGTTAGAATTTTTTTTTTTTTTTTTTTTTTTTTTTTTTTTTTTT
>NC_036657.1:3905162-3930561 GCF_002806865.2 Cucurbita pepo subsp. pepo | reverse complement strand
TTTTTTCGGTTTGGGTTGAGTTGGATTTTTAGAAATCGGAAAATTCGACTTGGTTTGCGGAATGAAACTTTTTTGTTCGGGTCAACCCGACCAGTTCGAAGATAGGAATCACAACTCAATACAACTCAACTCTATGTCCCTATTTTAAAGATTTTTGTGAAGATTAAAAGTATTCGACGTTCGTAACAGGTCAGGGTTCGACTTGGGTTGCAGAATGAAACTTTTTTTTGTTCGGGTCAACCCAACCAGCTCGAAGACAGGAATCACAACTCAAACAAACTCAACTCTATGTCCCTATTTTAAAGAAATTTGTGAAGATTAAAAAAATTCGACGTTCGTAACAGGTCAGGGTTCGACTTGGTTTGCATAATGAAACTTTTTCTTGTTCGGGTCAACTCGACCAGTTCGAAGACAAGAATCACAATTCAAACAAACTCAACTCTATGTCGCTATTTTAAAGAATTTTGTGAAGATTAAAAGTATTCGACGTTCATAACAGGTCAAGGTTCGATTTGGTTTGTATAATGAAACTTTTTCTTGTCTGAGTCAACCCGATCCGTTCAAAGATAGGAATCACAACTCAATCCAACTCAACTTTATGTCCGTACTTTAAAGATTTCTGTGAAGATTAAAAGCATAGGACGTTAGGTTATTAATATATTAAAAAGAAATATATATATAAGTAAAATTAAAAGCATAAATAAAAGAAAAAGAAAAAGAAAAAAACATACAAACTTCCAACGTACGTGTGAATGTAAAAGGTCCCGATTGCGCTACAGAGAAGGCGTCAGTCTGGATAGTGTTCATCTTCAACGATGATGAGATTAATGGTGACGAGCTAGGGTTTCTGTTCTTCCCCAATTGCTAGGGCTTTTCAAACGCCAAATTACGACCTTCGTTCTTCACTTCTACTGTCCTATCTCTCAATTCCGTGCTAATTTCGTCACTCTCCCATTGCTCTCTCACTGATGGCCAAAACCAGACCAGGCAAGAAGGACCTGGACGCTTACACCATCAGAGGCACCAACAAGGTTGTTAGAGGTAAACTCCTTCGCCTAAAACTATGGAAACTTGTTTCATTTTGCGTTAAATATGCTCTCTCTCTGTCGTTCTACTAGAATGTCGTCCAATGCTGCTTTACGAGTTCTGATTTCGCGGATTTTGCAGTTGGAGATTGTGTGTTGATGCGCCCATCGGAAACGAGTAAGCTTCCGTATGTTGCGCGTGTCGAGAAGATCGAAGCTGATAATCGGAACAACATTAAAGTTCGAGTGAGGTGGTACTATCGACCGGAGGAGTCGATTGGGGGGCGGAGGCAGTTCCATGGTGCTAAGGAGCTCTTCTTGTCTGATCACTACGACGTGCAGAGTGCGCACACCATTGAAGGGAAGTGCATTGTTCATACGTTTAAGAACTATACTAAGCTTGAGAATGTTGGTGCTGAGGATTATTATTGTAGATTTGAGTACAAGGCTGCTACTGGAGCTTTCACGCCTGACCGAGTTGCTGTGTGAGCTTTTCACTTTTTTGTTGTATAGAACGGATTCTGGTGCAAATTGCTTGAATGCATTTTGAATGTTCTTGTTTTTTCTTGCAGCTATTGCACATGTGAGATGCCTTACAACCCAGACGACCTCATGGTGCAGTGTGAGGGCTGCAAGGACTGGTAAATATTAATGTTAATTCTGGGAACTAATGTTTACTTTTGTGTACTGAATCCCTGAATCCTTCTGTGTATTTGCACATTCCAGAGTGAAATGTTTACATAAGTAATTGAAGGTTCGAATTTTTTTGATGCATGGCATAATGAATTAAGAGTGAATGTAGGATAACTTTTAAGGTATTGTTTTAAAGTGGCACACTTTTTTTTTTAACTTTTTGCTAGAAGCACTAATCAAGTGCTTCTCACTTTAAAATTTCTTTTTGAATGTTATTTGATCTTTCAGATCACTTTTTGCCATGTGACCAAATATCATGGAAATTTTGAAATTACTTTTAATTTGTTAAATGTCAGCTTTATGAACCTCACCTTAAGTTTGTATGAATTAACAAGTGAAGAATGTTTAATCAAAGATAAAATTCTACATATACTGAAATGGCTTTTAGCATCGATCGATAGATGCACCACAGACATTATTAGTCCATACAACATTCATCTTAATCGGTTAATTAGTGTTCTATCCAAAGGTGAAGAAGCTAATCGTCAAAGTGCAATGTGATGTGCAGTCTTTTATGGATTGTAATGTGTTGCTAGAAATGGAATATTCACTAGAACTCTATTCTATTCGAACTCCATAACTTAGTTGTGATTGAAGTGTTGTACCATTTTGTTTGATACTGGAACTTTTTAGAGAGTCTCGAACTCGAGAGTTTTCTGGAAGCACGAACCTTCTATGTTTCCTTTGGCCTATAGGTACCATCCTGCTTGCGTAAGCATGACTATCGAGGAAGCAAAAAAATTGGACCATTTTGTGTGTTCTGAATGTGCATCCGATGCTGATATCAAGAAAACTGAGAATATATTTTCAGCATCACCGGTGGCCGAGGACAAGGTTAGTACTGTTATCTGTTGCTTTCTAAGTAGAATTGGTAGTTGAATATGAATCATCTTCTCCAGCATATTAGCCTTTTTGATTCACGTCAGTTGTTCTTCTTTTTTTTTTTTCTTTTTTTTTTCCTTTCTTAGAATTTAACGATTAACTCAGTAGCACACGACAGACACGAAGACAAATGAAATACATGCAATGCTTGCCTTTAGTTAATTCTAAATATGCTGAGCTTCAGTTTGGTTTCTTTCCAATCACTTAAGTCATGTTTTTTATTTAACTTCGAAGATTTTTATTTTGATTCACTTGCTATTTGTTTTCCAAAAGTCAGTCTTGTGATTATTAAACAACGGCCATTGGGCTTCCTTTTTATGATAATCAATCTGCGATTATCGTCTACTTTCTCATGTCTAATGAATAATTCAGGTGCTATTGTTATGTATTTGGTGAGTTTATCCCAAATGGTTGGTCGAATGCCTTCTAATATCTGTTACTTCTACTGTTGTATTTGTTTAAATTAGAATTCATTGATTGAAATAATTATATACCAGATAAATCATTTTGTTTTCTGCGTCTGCCAAATATTCCTCTTAGCTCAAGAAAATTCTGACAGCTACCTAAAACGTGTGTATATGATAAAAAGAGTTCAGAGTTTTTTTGTCAATTTGATTCATTAATGAACAAATTCATTTTTCTCATAATAATTATGAAAACAAACAGTTCCTTATCTTCAAATGTTATTTTTTTGGGCTTGCCCATGTCATATTTGGTCAATTGCTTAGTTGTTTCTGTATAGTTTTTTTTAACTTTCTAGCGCAAGTTGTTTCAAAAGACCCTATGATCCATCCAACTAAGAGGACATCATTTGTTGGGAGGCCATCTTCCCGAAAGTTAAGGCTCAAAATATTAGAAGTACTGGAATCTCCCCTACGCCGCCCACCCCCTTTGGACAAAATCAATGATTTCTTATCTGTCAATGCAAGTACATTATTATCATGACACCTTTTTTCATTGTTATCATTCTAGATTTGAACTGTATTGTGTAAGTAAACTTTTCCAATAACTTGACAGTTCCCTCTAAGTTCAAGGAGGTAGTTTATTTGGAAATATCAATACTCCTTTCAGTTTTTCAATTTCAGACATGGGTGCATGGGAACGCCATTGTTGATATGGTGAGGAATGTAATTTGCTTTCTATGGTCTGAAATAGATGACTTTTGGACTGAGTTTAGTTCTCTGCGTTTGTCTCATCTTTCATTTAGTTTTTATTTAACCATTCTACAAGAGTATAGCTTTACAAGTCGTGTTGCATTACTCTTTTTTTATTTTGTTCCTGTTGCTTATCCACTTAAAAGCAAATGTATTGTCCAATTATCTTTCATAAAAACACCATGTTGTGATTATCATTTGCGTTTCCAACACATCAAGGCCATTGGATCGAATGCTATTTCTTATAATTGGTGGTTATCTCCTTTTATCTTAGTTGAAAAGTCTTCCATCATCAGACAATAAACCATCTTTATGTTGCTTCATTTTTTTATTGAATTTCAAGTTTATTTGTTGAACTTTAAAAGGTTTAAAGTAGGTATCTAATTGATCTCTAAACTTTCAATTTTGTGTTAGGTAGGTTTGATTCATATTTCATATTTAAATTCATAAATCTATCCGACACAGAATTCTTATATGACCAGAACTATTCAATTTTTAGTTTAATAGATAGGTCTATGAATTCTAAAAAATTTCGAACATGGAAATAACTTATTTGACACAAAAGTAAAGATTTAGCAACCTAAATTTTAAATCGAGAGACCTATCAGACAATCCTGAAAAGTCAAGGATTGAACTTGTAATTTAACCCAATGGATGAAACTTGTATAGATTAATGCTACTGCCTTTTCCTTTCGACTGCCATAGCAATCTGCATTTATTTTCCTTTTTATGCACTGTTAAATGCTTACTTTTTCCCAGCCTTTGAATTACGGGCTGCAATACCACTCTGGAAAACACATGCTTTAGTTTTTATCATTATCATTCAGCAAAGTAGTAAAAGGATTTTGTTAATAGTTTCACGGTCATTGGAAGTTTGTTATTTCAAAACCGACTTCATTAGTTGGAATTTCTCAGTATCACTGAAAACCCTCACCTCCAATACACATCAATTTTCTCCATTCTGGCTCTGAACCTTGTCAAGCTATAAATGTTTCCGGCAGGTAAGAATCAATGAAAGATAGAAGAAATCAACTTCCCCCATCGACAAAACTACGAGCCCCACCTGTTCGAGGAAGATAACAATCTTATTGTTGCTTTCAGATTCCATTCCTTTAATGCGTTCTTATCTGACATGTTCTTAGAAGGACTAATATAAAGTTTGTTAATGGTTGCAGCTTGATTCAAAGCGACGGAAGAGATGACCATAGCAGGTGGAATTCTTGATTGCATTCAACCATGGCAGATATGGAGAGTTCAATTGTTATTTATGCAGGGGGGTGTATAGCATAGCTTGGACTTTGCTGTGTAGAACTTTTGTTTTGTGATTGAAGCTATATATGTGTGTATGATGTCGTCGTAGTAGTAGTAGTAGTAGTAGAGGCTTAGGGAGTTTCTCCAGAAACAGATCAGTCTGGTCTTGTATCTTCTTTTGGTAAAATCTATATTTTGTTTGTCTTTGGTTTTAATGTGATTGGGACATAAGAAAGTGGAAACAGAAACTTGAGAGGCGGCTGAAAATGGTCAATTCTAAGTGTACATATGAAAGTAGCGAAAATGAAAGTCGAAGATTATTGGGAGTGAGTCACACGTTTGGTTAATTTAATGAAAGATCATGAGTTTATAAGTAAGGAATACATCTTTGTTAGTGCGAGGCCTTTTGAGAAGCCTAAAACAAAGCCACGAGAGCTTATGTTTATTCCTAACAATGAATCCCCTTAGAGTATTTAAATTTGAAGGTATGTCCAAATTTGAAAAGGCAAACATCTTACTATCAACCTATTGTTTCCCTATCATTCGGTTTCGTCCTTGCTCGATCAACAATAATCATGATTTTTTCCCAACGAAAATCATGATTTGTATTTCTTGATTGATTTTGGTGGATGAAGGATGCTTTTGATCTTCTCTTAGATGGTTTGGTTGAAAAAAATTGAATGATTTTGTGCCTTTCAGTGGATAGCGGATTGGGTTGAAAATGAGTTTTTATTTTTGTTCATCTCTTGGTTTTCTCTCGATTTCTCTTATATTGATTTTGATATATGTATACATTTTTTGTTCATGAAGTTTTTTTATATTTTATTTTGGTATGTTTAATGTGAGTTTTCTGGTCTCGAAATGAAGAATTCGAGTTAAGATTCATTAAATAGAGTTTCGAGAAAGAATGAGTAGACGTATTTGCATATTGTGTAAGTAGATTAGTAGTTTCCTTAAACGCTGTTGTTAAGACTGAACAATGAAACTCCACTCACTCATTGGCGTTATAAGAGTAAAATAGATTTTTAATCTAACTTAATTACAAACAATTCGAGAAGGATGGACTTGATTATAATGTTGTACATAATAATTAATTTAGTTATAAAAAAAAAAAATTTAAATTTTGGAAGCTTTAAACTTTAAAAAGTTTTATTAATACCCTTTCATTTTTTTAAAAAAGAAAAAAAAAATATATATATATATATACTTACCTTTGTACTCTATTTCAAAATTACGTATGAAATTTTAAAAAGTAGTAATAATACCGTTTACGCTTTTATCTTTAAAAAAAAGTTCAAAAATTTTGCTTACTATCAAAATAATATGGACGAAGACTATCTACACCTCATACATTATATCTAAACTTTTTAATGTTATTTTTGAAAGTTCATGAATATTTTTTAAACTTGCTAAACTTGCTACTAACTGTAGTAGTAAGTATTTTATTTAATTATTTTTTCAAAACATCGTCTTAAATATGAATAAAAAAATTTAAAATTCAAGAGTATTTCTTAAACCCTAAGTTAAAAAAAATTTTAAAAAAATTTAGTATGCTAAGTATTCATATGTATTTAAAAAAAAATATATTTTTTTAAAGCATGTGTAAGGTTTAAGAATATTTTTTAAAGAAATAAATAAAAATAAAAAAAAATAAAAAAATTGGACTTTTTTTTTTCCAAATTTAAAAGTAGTGAATTGTGTTTTAATTAATTTGAATTAGAAAACATATAAATACTTTTTAATCATATTTAATATTTTAATTAATCAGATCTGTTGTTTTGTGATTGTAACTCCCATTTAATTAAATTTCCTTTTGGTCCCTCTGTCTCTGACTGCAAATACGTAAAAGTGCAAGGATCTGTATCAAAAATAAATACAAAATTGTTTATATTTTATTTAGTGTTACAATAAATATTCCAATATTTATGACATTTTATGAATTTGGTAAACAAAAACCAAATTTAGATTCATTAAGTAAGAACAGTGATAATCAAAATATTGAAAGGAAAGACAGAAACTTCACGTAGAAATCACTTCCCTGCTGCTATACACTCGAATATTTTAATTACAATGGCAAACAAGTTCGGGCTTCGTTTCAGAGCTCTGTGTCGTCCCTCAAAATGGCAAATCAACTACATCGTGCTCGGGCGTTTTGTACGTGAAACTCGACTCGTCACTCGAATGCCTTTTTACCACACTGGCTCTTTGCACTAAGCGTACCAGTGCTTGTACTACTTCAGACATTGGAGGTCGGAATTCGGGCTCGGGCTGCAAAAGGCTCAAAGATTATGATATGAACTAACACTTTCGAATAACCCGTTGTTGGTCCTCTAGAAGTGAGACCATAGCACATGCATAAGGTAGTCGTGTTTATTTTTCTTAGACTTAGGCTAGAATAAGATGTCTTTTGTTGTGTCGTTTTTAAAGGTGTTTTCAAAACACGTAAGTCTATGTCTGTGTTTTAAGAGGAGGGCGACGTTTTATGGAAGTTTAAATGAAATATACCTGGACACATAGAGCAATAATGTCGGCGAAGCGCGATAGAGATTTCGCAGGGTACATTCCGTTCAAAGTAGGGTCTACCATTTTTGCCAAGGCGTCGATATCGTGAAGTTGGGGAGTAGCCCATCTCACAAGTGATTGCTCCGATCTCGCCCTCGAACTGATCAATATGAAGGGAATGTGAAACATTACATAGATATATATATCAGCAAGAAATAGGTATGAATCACGTGTATCGAAGGAAAATTCACCTGTCAAGCGGCTTTCGACCACTCAAGAGCTCCAACATCACGACCCCAAAGCTATAAACGTCACTTTTGACCGTGTACAAACCCGACAAGGCAAATTCCGGAGCACTATAGCCAAATGAACCAACCATCTGAGTAGATATCTGGAAGAAACATTTATGTATAATATACATCTCGTTAGAAATCAAGTCATAGCTATCACGGAAAACGTGCTAAGAACGACGTAAAAACATGTTTCCGAGCTCGGAAAGAATAAGAATTCTCGAGTGTTAACCTGTCGCCCTGTGTTCGGGGTTAAAGCAGCTAAACCACAATCTGACAAATGGGGATTGAGCTCTTCATCAAGTAAAATGTTTGCACTTTTCAAGTTTCTATGTACAACGGAAGGCAAGCAAACCTCATGCAAGTATCTACAATACAAGAGTTCTGGATCAGAAGAAAATTGGATACCGGTTACGTTTTAGTAAACTCGACGTACTCTAAAGCTCGGGCGGTTCCAAGTGCTACGCGTACACGTGCATTCCAAGTCAGTGTCTTACTACTTTCATCAGCAAAATGGAGCATGTCGTGTAAACTTCCATTTCCAATGAACTCGTAAACTAGAAGACGCTGACCATATTCCGCACAATAACCATTTAGTGTCACAATGTTCGTATGCCTCAATCGTGACATGTTTGAAACCGCTTCAAGAAAATTGTCTTCCTCTTGTAGTGATAGTGCTGCGTTATCGATTTTCTTTATCGCCATTATCTACATCGTAAAGAAGGATGAGGAATCGACTCACGTTGTTAGGGAGAAAAATTATCAGTAAAGGAAAGGCTGCTCGATGTATGAAGAAACAAGATACGAGTAAACAAATCAGTTCAACATCAGAGAACCTATACGACACGATTCGTCTAAGTAATTTGTCGCTATCCTGATTATTTAACTAACCGACCAAAATGCTGTTTTTGCCTCGTGTTGCTAATTAATAGCTATAGGAAGCAACTACTTTGTACAAATAAGTTGTGAGATCCCACATCGGTTGGAGAGGAGAACGAAGCATTTTTATAAGGGTGTGGAAACCTCTCCCTAGCAGACGCGTTTTAAAAACCTTGAGAGGAAACCCGAATGGGAAAGCCCAAAGAGGACAATATCTGCTGGCGGTTGGCTTGAACCATTACAAATGGCATCAGAGCCAGTCATCATGCGATGTGCCTGCGAGGAAACTGAGCCCCAAAGGGTGTGGACACGAGGCAGTGTGCCAGCACAGACACTGGGCCTCAAAGGGAGGTGGATTGGGGGGTCCCACGTCGATTCAGAAACGACGTGCCAACGAGGACACTAGACCCTGAAGGGAGGTGGATTGTGAGATCCCAAGTCGGTTGGGGAGGAGAACGAAGCATTCTTTATAAGCATATGGAAACCTCTCCCTAGCAAACACGTTTTAATAACCTTGAAGGGAAGCCCGAAAGGGAAAGCCTAAAGAGGACAAGATCTGCTAGCGGTAGGCTTGGACC
This sequence comes from Cucurbita pepo subsp. pepo, assembly GCF_002806865.2. Taxonomy (NCBI): domain Eukaryota; kingdom Viridiplantae; phylum Streptophyta; class Magnoliopsida; order Cucurbitales; family Cucurbitaceae; genus Cucurbita; species Cucurbita pepo. The sequence goes on along the minus strand of NC_036657.1, from coordinate 3,921,307 downwards.
GTTAAGGCGAATGAGTCAATAAGTTTCAGGGCTTTCTGTTAGGAGGATAGGACAAAAGCATAAACTAACTTCCGTTATTTTACTCTTTCGAACTTATTTTCGGTGCATTAACGATCAATAATGAGAAGAAGTTTACCTTCCCATTTGGAAACTCCGATTTGTAAACACGACCGAGAGAACCTTCACCAACTATGCATTCTTGGCTAAAACTATTCGTTGCACTTTGAAGAGCAGCCACGGTGTACGAAGTAGCAGTGATAGGGGACTTCATTCTTTTCACTGATCCATTCGTCGCCTGTAACCTCTCGGGATTTATTTTCTCGGTACGAAGAGGCTTAATATCTCCAACAGCAACAACGCTTTTTCCCCGACGCTCTTCCACCTCAGCATTCACTGAAATAAACGTTAAGAATCTCATAATCCAAATGAACCATAACTAATATCATTTATCCTACAAAGTCGAATAGCCATAAAACCAACCATTGTTGCCAAATGACAGCCTTCCACTGGAAGCTCTTAGACCAATGTTCTTGCGTTTTCTCTTCATGATGCAGACAGCGAAAGCAACTAACACAATGAGGGCAATAATTATAGCACCCAAAATTATCCCCACCATAACCAAAACTGACAAGCCTTTGTTCGAGTGGGATGAGCTCGTATCAGAACTTGGGGCAGTATGGGTGCCACCGCCAGACCCGGGATGTCTGGAGCTGTTACGAGATCTACCAGGAGGCGGTGGAGTAAAAGGCGGGGGAGGAGGTGCAGGACTATCGTCAAATGAATTTCCATCGTATCTGTTTTATACAGTAGATGTATCGAAAGACGTTATGAAACAGTTCAATATATCAATATGAATATGCAAACAGAATAACGTGCAATTACTAACATGAAATTTTCGATCGACTTCAGTTCTTGAGGTATCCATCCACTGAAATTATTGTTCGCTACATTTCTGTAATACAAAGAGAACAAAGAAATAAGGAAAGGAAGAGGATAACGGTCAACTGGACCTCGAGCCACGTTACATAAGAACTTACAGAGTGGTCAGAGGCAAACTGATAAGATTGTTGAGAGAACCAGTCAATTGGTTGTTCTGCAGCAAGCTACATAGTGAAGAACGGATAGAATTAAAACGCGTCGGTTTCAGTTTTTCGAAAGGCTTTTGAAAAAAGTGTAGGAGTAACGAACACTTACAGGGAAGAAACATTGGATAAAGAGCTCAAAGATTTAGGAAGATCTCCAGTAAAGTTGTTGAAAGAAAGATCCCTGAAAGAACAACAAAGGTTTTGGTAGATTAATCAGTTTAGAACAGGATTCCGTCGTTGTTTCTCGCATGAAAATAGACACTAATTGTAACAGCCCAAGCCCACCGTTCGCAGATATTGTCCTCTTTGGGCTTTCCCTTTCGGGGTTCCCTAAGGTTTTCTAAAATGCGTCTGCTAGAGAGAGGTTTTCACACCCTTATAAAAATGTTTCGTTCTCCTCCCCAACCGACGTGGGATCTCATAATTCAACCCCCTTCGAGGTCTAGCATCCTCGAGGCACTCGTTGTTCCCTTCTCCAATCGATGTGGGACCCCCAATCCACCCCCTAGAGACCCAGCGTCCTTGCTGGCACATCTCCTCGTATCCACCCCCTTCGTGGCTCAGCCTCCTCGCTGGCACATTACCAGTGTTTGGCTCTTATACCATTTGTAATGGCCCAAGCCCACCGCTAGCAGATATTGTCCTCTTTGAGCTTTCCCTTTCGGGCTTTCCAACCAATGTGGGATCTCACACTAACTCTGAGGATCTATGAGAATGGTCATTTGTGAAGTTCTCGAAACTTAAGAAACAGCTAGCTTTGATGACCTGATGAGATATCAAGGGCTTAAAGAGCTCATCAGCGAGGTCTTTCGAAGGGTAGCGAAGCACCTTACTTTTTTCCCCACTCTGTCAGAACCATGGAGATCTATCATGGTTTCAGATTAACATACTGTAAGGGACATTCTTGTTATTTGATTACCCGTGATTAAAAAAGAAACGCATATTGAAGTGATAGATCCAACCACGAGATATAATTAACACGACTTAACATGATCAACATCATTAAACTTCACGAAAATGGAAGCATTGCATAACAAACAAACAAATTACTACATAAACAAAAAATGCAAAGGAGGAATCAAGGAAGAATCTTACAACGTCCCCAGGGTAGAAAGATTGGTGAAAACGTCTCCTATCGCCTGAGATAGCAAATTGTGGCTCATATTCCTAACCCGAGATTTCGAGAGAGAAGACAGTCAGGGACATCCAATTCTAATTCAATTGCATAACATATAATAACAAATGTATAGAACTGTAATATCACTCACAAATAACTGAGAGAAGCCATGGTGGAAAAGGAATAAGGAAGATTACCACTTAAGCTGTTCTTCGCCATATTTCTACACAGATCATGGATTAGAAGTAAGCAACTAAACACGAACAAACCAACAAGTCGAAAGACGATTAAACATACAGTCTCGTGAGATTCGGCGGCAATTGGTAAGGAATCGAGTCATGAATAAGGTTGTCGCTTATATCACTGAAGAACACAGATAGTAAGTAAGATTGTGGATCATTGCATGAACTCAAAGACAAGAAAATGGCATAATAATCGTTTGCTCACAGTTCTTTCAATGACAAAAGACTCGAAAGCGCATAACCCATCGTTCCATTCAGCTCTAAACCAGAAATCTCACTATTGCAATAAACAGTAAATCAGTTCATTTGAAGTAATCTCAAGCCATTGAGTATCAAAAAAGCATCATCAATATCAGTTCATCACTCACATGGACACAACAGCAGACCCTTCACAAGCCACACCCTTCCATGACTCTGCACATGGATCCCCACCACTAGCAATCCAACCAGTCAGCTGAGGAGGACTGTTCAATGAAGTGTATATAACTTGCAAAGCTTGAACTACAACACCACAAGAAAACACTCAGATGAATAACAAGCCAAACAAGCGTTTTCATCATTTAAAGATCATAACTCAAACAAGAACAGAGGAAATCTCAGAAACTAAGATGAATCTTCTTCATTAATCGACTACAAATGAACATTTAGGTACTTTCTCCCCCAATTTCCTTCACTCATCTGGGTTTTCCCTAAAAATCAACAGAGCTCAATCGACATATGAACAATGAACAAATCAAACATCACTGAAGAACATACACATTAATCGCATTTCAAACAAACAACCCAATCCACCAAACCCAGACAAAAAAACAGAGCAGAAAGAGGGGAAAACAGCAATCCGATCAAAACAAAGGATGAAAAAGAAATCAACCGATTACCCACCATCAGAATCATCAGTAAGAGCAGGAGAAACAGGAATAAAACCAAAGATCAACAAGAAAATCATCAAGATGAAGACCCACAGAGCCATTACAACGCCAAGCACATTCAGGGATGCTCTGTTAGGCTGTTGTTTATGGGTTTAAAGCATAGAAAGAAGGGGAGAATGTTGAGAAGAGGGGTGAAGGAAGAAGGAGTAGCAGCAGTAGTAGTAGTTGAAGGAGAGATCGGTGGACAGTGGACAGAAGCATCGCCATAAAAGAAAGTGACAGCTAGAGAGAGAGAGAGAAAGGGATTCAAAGATTGTGGAAGAGTAATGAAGAGAGAGAAGTGAAAAAAGTGGAGGAAGAGTGTGTCGGCGACAAAGGGAAGGGGACGGGGGGATTAAAATTCTGGAAACTAGCAATTACAGGTGAAAAGTGATGCCTGTTCTTTGTTTATTCCACGTTTTTATGCATTTTCCAGCAAAAAAAAAAAAAATTAAAATTAAAATATATATATATATATCTTCACGTCAAATATATGAACGAAAATCGTCTATACACCTCTCAAATATTACTGGTAAATAATTATTAGCATTTTTGAAACATGTTTTTTTTTTCCTAAGTTTACTGGTCAGATTTTTTTTTTAACTCTTTTAAAATTGAAAAATATTTTTTTTAGACTACGCAAAATTCAATAGTATTTTTAAGATTATTATAAATATTAAGAATATTAGACGGTGCAATCGTAAATGTTATTAATATATTATTTTAACTCGAATAATATATATATATATATATATATTTAAAGATTTTAAAAAATAAAATTTAAACAAGAAAAAAAAAAAACATTGGACAGCATTTATAGCAGGGTACGTTTTTTATTTCTGTTGTCTTTGTGTCTTTTTCCTTTTATTGTATTTTACTTTTGGGGTGAGGATTGTTTTTGAAGGATATAAATTCATCTCATTTTCCTAAATAAAAATAATAATACAACTTTTTTTTTTAATTTTTTTAATTTTTTTTTTTAAATTAGACTCAGTTTCTAATATATTACCATACATATATTCGAAAACTCTCGAAATATTTTGTTTTTTTTAATTAAATATTTTCAATTATCTATTTAAATTTTAAAAAAACTTTGATTTTCTCTTCGTTATTATTTTATTATGTCCATTAGTTCTTAACGCGGGATTGCTTTCGAAGTTTTTCAACGTTGTACTTTCAATTTGGATTGAGGTTAGGAGGGGAAGATCAGGTGCTCCGACTCTCGTTGTCTTGTTTTGGTGTCTTTTTGTAACTAACGTTCAGGGTTCAATTTGTTTTGTCTCTTATCTTATTTTTCTTTTTTATTCTCTACGAAGGGTATTACGGTCATTTGACATCCATTTACTAATTAATTTAGTGAGAATTTCATTAGTAATTATGGGTTTGTTTAATTAACTTGTGTTTTTCTCCTTTTTCGTCAATTAAAACATTAAATTATAATTACTCGTATTTACATTTGAAAATTTATTAAACTTCAAATTCCTCAATCATATAAAATAAATACTTTTTTTTAATGTTTTATTTCGTAACATTAAATATTTTTTCTGATATTATAAAAATTAATATATATATATATATATATATATATATATATATATAAATTGTGAAATAAAGGCGATAAAATAATTCAAAATTAATTGCCCTAGGTACAAGATTGATTTATCAATAATAATTATTGCTCAATAGGGCGGGTCCAATATCACAATTTTATTGCCTTTTGCATTTATGTTCATTCACTTTTTTACAATAATTTTACCCTTTAAAAAATGGATTCTTTTATCTTCGCATGGCCGTATCGAGAACAGCTCTAGCCTTGTGGATCTCCAACCCTACCTACTGTTTTCGCTCTCGGATCTGATCTGGGACTTGATCTAGAAAGAAGAAGCCGAGTACCGTGCCACGTCTTCTGTTAAAAGATTAATTTTATCTTTTCTTATATCTTTATAAGAGTAGGAGCACAGTAAAGTCCTGCGAACAGTGAGTTAGCAAAAGAAGGGAAGCTACGCACCAGGAGAGGAAGCTTAGCATTGGGCAAGATGCTTAATTACTAGCGACAAAAGCATATTCCATAACTCGAGTCTTTTACCAAGTAAGCTACCCATCTTGCTCTTCTCTTGTAAACAAGTATAATATATATATATATATATATATCAGGGTAGATTCTACTCGATCTATAGTTTTTTTTTTTTTTTGTAAAATAAACTTTATATAAAAATTAAATTATAGTTTTTTTTTTTTGTAAAATAAACTTTATTTAAAAATTAAATTATATATTTAAAATAAAATATTAACAATCATAAAAATATTATATAAAGTTGAAAATGTATTTTTATTAATTTAGTTTAATATATAGTATGAATAAAATAAAATAAAAATAAAAATAAACTTTTTAGGAATATTTTATTTAGAAAAATGAAAAAAGGGGGTGGGCCCAGGTTGGCTTCCCAACGTCCAACTCAAAATTGTGGCTGACTCAGAAAGGAACCCGCGGAAACAGGGGGAGGGGGACGGGCACCGACTTGGGGTTAGTTTAGGACAAAATGACCAAAATGTACAGTTACGGAGGGTTCCCTTTTTGGACTTCCCAGTGGCGCGTCTGACTTTTCACTTTCTGCCAAACCTTTGTAAGTATTAAAAAAAATCCTCATAAATGCGTCTTGTGTGCTCGGGCCCACTCACTGAGTCCTTTACAAGACACAAAAACTGAACCCATCTCTGTCCAAACTAAATGTGACCTGGCAGGGGTCTTTAAAAAATTTTAAATTGAGTAATTTATTGTTACTATATAATTATTTTTTTTTATTCATTATTATTTTTAACGATTTTTAAAAATAATTTTTAATTGAAAGTAATTGTTCATAATAAATAATTGAAATCGAGTAGTAAATAAATATTTTACTAATTAACATTTTACAACAAAAAAAAATAAATAAATAAATTAAACAATTGAGTTAGGTGTGATATTGTCTAAAGCTATCAGAGCTTTGCTTTAGGCTTCCCCATAAGGCCTCTAACACGATTCTCCACAATAGTATGATATTGTTTCCCAAAAGGCTTCTAACACGACTTTCCAAGGCTTCTAACACGACTCTCCACGATGATACGATATTGTCCCCCAAAAAGCTTCTAACACGACTCTCCACAATAGTATGATATTGTCCCCCAAAAGGCTTCTAACACGACTCTCTACAATGATGTGATATTGTCCACTTTAAGCATAAGCTCTCATGGCTTTGCTTTAAGCTTCTCCAAAATGCCTCACACCAATGGAGAGACTCTAGTATGACATTGTTTACTTTGAACACAAGCTCTCATGGCTTTACTTTAGGCTTCCCCAAAATGTCTCACACCAATGGAGAGAGTATTCTTTGATTATAAACTCATGAACATTCTCAAAATTAGCCAGTGGGACTTTTATCCAACACCCAAAAATACCTTTAGTTAATAGGTGTAAGAGGAAGGATGGGTTGGCGTTGGTTTTACAACCTGACTGATGGTCAATTGAGTTGGGATAGTTTTTAATTTAATGGTAAATATTGAATAAGTTTTATCTATTAACTATACACTTGAAAGGTTACATAAATTTTACAATTAAATAGTTAAGTAATTAATTTTTAATTGTTCTAATGTTAAATAAAAATATATAAAACAAAATTTAGTTATTATTTAAAATCATATTTCATATATAAATAAATGAAAAAAAACAAAATAAATTAAATGAAAAAGGGCTTCAAACACAATGAAAGTGGAAAGAAATTTAAATATATATATATTATATTTCACTGCAAGTTTGGTTAGCCCCCAGTGCATTAACCTACTAAATGGACTTGTATACGTACACGCTCATGCTTCTGAAAACCAACGGAAAAAAGAAACGTGTATCGTACCATGGTGTACGTGTCCGTACAAATCACATTGGAGAACTATTTCATACTCGTGACATACAATATGCATAAGATTCTGTATTTTCAAATCATGGTACATAGTTATGATGCACATCATGCTTCCATACTTTTCATGACATACGTGTACCTGTCATTTCATTCATTTTTATTATACATGGCTCGTTAGGTGTCTCACAGGGCATAACGAGAACATGGTATTATAAACATACATGAATTGACATACTGAAAGTACATGCATCATAGAAATATCATAAACATCACATTATACATGTAACAACGGGTAGATAAGCCACATAGTACGAATTATTTATACAACAACAGTAAGATCGCTAAATTGTAGTTTAGTCTAATTTAAAGTCACTAATGTTTTACGTCGACGTTCGTTGGATCCCACTTATCAAGATCTAAGTATACGTATGACTTTTCATGACATAATTAATATGGTTGAACGATGAAAGTCGATCATGTGTTTATAATTAGAGAATACTCTAGCTAATTTAGAGAATTATCATGTGTTTATAATCGGGGACAATATTTCATAGCAAAGTCACTAGAACTTATACTCAAAGTGGACAATATTTATAGCAAAGCCACGAGAACTTATACTCAAAATGGACAATATTCATACTACCACGGAGAGCCGTGTTCGTGTAATAAATATTAGGATATGATTATATTCTATAAAAACGCTATCCCTCCTGAACTGCTGGGAGAGGAACGAATATTTTCGTGGGTTCAAAGTCTATGTGTTCCTGAAAGCCACAGGATCGAAGTTTGATCTGGTTGTTGCGAAGAAGGGAAGAATTCATGGCGATTGGAGCTTGAGTGTGCGAAGAGAATGACCCAATCTTTGAAAATGAAGTCCGAACGAACGCAGAAAGAAACAAGGATACCGACCTTCGTCCATCTCAATCTCTTCGTGGTTCTTGTTTGAAGGTTCGATTCAATCTTTAGGTATGAACAAGAAAGGATTGGCAATATTGATGCGAACCAGGATGAGACCTAACAACGATCTCACCAAGCTCTCTCTGTCCCCTCTTCCTGTATGTTCACTGTTCCCTTTTTGCTTTTTAGTTGTAGGGTTGAGTTCAAGTGATTATCAGCCCTAATCGTTGTTGAATTTCTCTTCCTAATTTGGCTTTGTTTAGTATCACTGAGTCTTGAGAATTCAGGAAATTCTTATCTGATCAATATAGCGTTGTTCACAATTTATATGATTTTTGATACAGAACCGGATGCAATCTAATCCACAAGAATCAAGTGGACGTGTAATGGAGCATAGGTCGGACGATGCTATAAAACGGCCCGATTTCTCAGGCAACGCAGAAAGGTTTTTGAAAATTTATGTACTGGAATGTAGAAATTGTGTATTTTATCATCCAGACTAGAGTGTACTTTACGCCCGAAAAGCTAAAGGTCATTTATGATCAATGTTGTCAGAGATTTCGATATTGTGCGTGGATGGATGCATTCGGCCATTTCAATGAAGGAAATGGAAGGTCTAGATGCCGTGCTTAATGATTTTTCAAAGGTAAGTCTATAAATGTAAATGGATTGTATTAATTTCTACACATTTCTTATTATATTCCTATGATTGAACTCGTGATTTGATTTTGGATGTGATTGTTTTTGTGTATAAGTTCCTGTTCCTTCTTAATTACTCAGGGCTATTTCAGTCTCTCCCTTGACAATCGCCGTAAATTGCTTCGCCTGCTTGCCAAAGAGTATGACTTCAATAGAACACAAGTTCGTGTTCTGATGAAGCAATATCTTGGTCTTGAACTACCTAGTGGTAAGATTAGTTTTGGTTTGTTTCTTTCATATACAATGTACTATATATGATGATAGGCACAGAACTGTAGATTGATTTGCATCGGGTTTTCGACTTTAGGTGATAATGCGCAATCTGCTGGTCAACAAGATGACACCCCACTTTCTGCTTTCTACCATCTTGAGCGAAATTTGAGGCATGCTCTAAAACCAACATACGAAGTTCTTTTTGAGCGGCTTAACACACATCCTGGTGGGCTGGGGTTCTTGTCCATTCTACGAGCCGATATTCTCTCTATTCTTGAGTAAGATCATGATTGATGTTATTTTCATTTCATTCTGATGGGTTCATCTAATTTTAATTGGGAGCCATTTGAAGTGTTGAAAAATGTGTGTTATAACTAAGTCTTTTCAAATAATTAAGAAGTCGTGAACCTTGTGAACCGGTGATAGATCATCGAGAACTGGAAGTGCATCCTTAAAAAGAGGTGTTATGGTGACTTTATATTATCAAAGAGGAAAACATTGCGTCTTGAGGGAATTGGATACCTACTTTAAGGAAAACGTCAGTGTCTGGCTCAGTTTTGCTGAAAAAAGATTTGTTCAATAATAAAAAAAATTATAAAATTGGTGAACTAGTTGCAGATGATTGAGAACTGGAAACATTTCTTTCAAAAAAGATGATTTAATAACCTTGTTTCATCAGAGAGGAAAACACTGCATCTTTGAGGGCACTGGATACCTACTTAAAGGAGAAACTTAGTATGTGGCTCAGTCCTGCTGTCTTGGAGCTTCACCAAATAACTTGGGACGACCCTGCTTCTTTACTAGAGAAAATTGTAGCTTATGAGGTGCATTTTCTTTCCTTGGTCACTCTTATACCTTTTGTTATACACATTGCTTATTTTTTCCAACCCATTCACAGGCTGTTCATCCCATCAGCAATCTTATTGATCTTAAGAGAAGGCTTGGAGTTGGCCGACGTTGTTTTGGATATCTACACCCTGCAATACCAGGTTTATTTCTCCCCTCCCCCTCCCCCTCCTCCTCACGTGCATTTCTTGGTTATTGCAGCTAATCATAGCGTGCATCATCAGCTGATTATAGTTAAGATAAAAGTATTACCAAATGATCCCTCTGGAAAACTTGAAGACTTCACAAATTAGGACAGCTTAGTCTGCTAGTCGTTATCTATGTACTTAAGTTGGAAAATTTCTTATTGGTTGTCTGCATTATTTGGATGAAACTGCATGATTATTAAAATAATGAAGATTTAGGCTCCATCTGTGGTACTTGTGTAAATCCTTGTGTTCATCTTCTACCGTGATCTTTGGATTTGTGGCGGGTCTTATTATGCAGAAATTATGGGTTTGGGTGCAGAACAATAATGGAATTATGTTGAAATGATAACTTCATATTATACATTATAATCTCAAGGTTTTCTCCAGGTGAACCTCTTATTTTTATTGAAGTTGCACTTTTGAAGAATGTGGCTCAAACAGTACAGGTTGTTTTCTGCATCTATAACCTATTATTAATTTATTTTGTTATTAGTAACACTCATTTGTTCCTTGTTTGGTAGGAAGTTTTGTGGGATGATCCCCCGATACCTGAAAGTGAAGCAACCTGTGCATTGTTTTACTCTATATCCTCTACAAAGGCATGTATAAGTTTTGATGTTATTTATTGCAAAAATAGAAAGCTTTGGGAAGACGTTAAATATATCGTCAGAAAGGTGTAAACACAATGCTGTCTGAAAGATATTTCCCTCTTGCAATACAAGAACGTTACTCGATAGGACATTAATTGCACTTTCCATAAACACTCCTATATAGTTCTAAAAATGTGTTACTTCAAGTTCTCTTAAAAAAACTGCTCCTTTTCAGATTTTTTTAAAATTTATTTTTCATTTTCTAAAATAAAATTTGTAATATAATTATATAAAACACATCCTAGAATTTAAAAAATGTATATGGTTGATGAATACGATTGGCTATCAAGAGGGGTATGATCTTTGTTTCGTTATTCTATGTAATAATTCTTGGCGAAGTTAGATTTTGTAATTTTTTGTATATGTGCCCTTTTTGCTCTTTGAAAATGGTTGATTTGGTCTTAAATGTTGATAATAATGTATCTTTTTACTTTCTGATATTAAACCATTGAAATTTTGCAGCCTGGCTTATCAGGAATCAATCTTGGGAAGTTCCTCATTAAACGAGTAATAACACTTGTGAAGAGGGACATGCCATTTATCAGTGTACGTATTCTCGAGACTATTTGGCCAGATTATGGCAAGTTTTGAAGTAAAAGTTTTCTGCTAGACCTTATGTGAACAATGTTACAGAAAGCAGCCCGAACTCTGTAACCTTTTTATTTCTTTGACCATCCATGTTCTGCTTGAATGTTATAACATTTGAAGTTACTTTAGATGGTGGCATCGATAGGCTGTAAGAAGTGGCTATAGAGGAGGTTTCATTGTTTATTCTCACGTACAATATTTTGTCTTCCACCAACTCTGTCTTTATTCACTAAATTTCAAATTTGTCCATACCTCTCTGCGCAATGGAAATTGAAGCCCTCTTCATAGTTAGGCTTTGCAGAATGATGTGTATGATGTTAGAGAAAGAATTTCTCTTCATAAGGAGTTTCATCCTCCTATGAAGGGGGATTGTGGGAGAGAGAGCCGGAATGAGAGAGAAAGGCAGAGGACAAGAGACCAAAGGAAAAGAGAAGTGGGTACAAAGTAGTTGAACTAAAGGGATATTCTGGGCTATAAAAGTTTAATATGATAAGCGGATATTTGATAGTGCACCTACAAGATCACTCTGGATGATAGGCATTTAGTTTAGTTGATCAATTACAATGTCCTCTTCATCCGTTTGAATGTTGAAGTTTTGAATCCTGTTTTTTAAAGCTTCATTTCCCCTTAAATGACACTACCACTTTCTTAGTCGCTTGCAATAATCACTAATTTTGAGGTATATACTCTGCAGACATTTGCAACTCTAAGTCCAATCCCAGGTTTCATGCAGTGGCTCCTATCCAAGTTGGCATCTCAATCAAATCTCGACGAGGTAGAGGTTGCAACACGCACACCCGGAGATGAATCTGTTTCCACTTTCTGGGAGAATATACTTGAACCGGAGGAGGAAAGACTGCTCATTGAATCATCACAGTAAAAGAATTCGTTTATCATTTGTTTCATTTCCAGCCTCAAAGAATGGTTAGTGATGTTTTCGCCAATTCGCTGACATTCTCATTGACATCTTGCAGAGATTTTGTCACCGGAAAGAATGGCATGGAAATCATGTTCAAGTTATTGACTTTGTCAAACCATGAGTGGATCAGTTCGACAAAATTGCTTTCAGCATTAAAACGCCCTCTAATGCGCTTGTGTGCCAGGTATAGATTTTAGTTTTATGGATTAAGGTTATGTAGCCTTGGTGTAGGAGAGAATTGAAGGCTAATTGATAATTTATGCCATTTGGTTGATTTTAGGTACCTTGTGCAAGAGAAAAAGAGAGGAAAAGCTCTAGATTCTGTAGCAAACTTTCACCTGCAAAACGGAGCAGTACGTATCTTTCCCTCAATTAGCAGAAAAGGAAACTTTTCCTGGAGTTTTTGATTTTTGGTTTTTGAAAATTGTGCTTTGTTTACTTACGACTTTCCTATCACGGTTTTCATATTTCTTAAGTAAACATTTGAATTCTTAGCGAAATTTCTAAAACAAAAACAAGTTTTTTAAAAAACTACTTTTTTCCATTTTCAAAACTTAGCTTGGATGGTTAAAACAGTCCTAAAAAGTAAACAACAACAGAGAAATCATTAGGTGGAAGTGATTTTTACAATCTTTATTTTCAAAAATCAATAACTAAATCAAAGGTTATCAAGGAGGGAACCTCGGATATCAATTTGGACCTTTTATTATCTTTGTAAGTGTGCTGGTTTTTTAATTGGCTTTTTAGCGTTATACTTCAAATCGACAGAAGTAATATGCCCTCGAAGTGTTGGGGCTTTGATTTGCTGTTCTTAAATGTGGAACAGATAATTGAGAGACTTAACTGGATGGCAGATCGATCCGTCAAAGGCCTCCTTCAAAGTGGAGGTATCATGGTGAACTATGTTTACAGGTATTCTCCTTCAATCATTTCATGGCTTCTCTTTGAAGTACTGAGATAGCCATACAAATTATAAAATTAAAGCGAAACTGGATCTGTTCTCCATCATATAACTGACAACTATGAACATTTCCACCAACATCTAACTGTTTTTTAGATTTCAAATGACAAAATTGTCTGATATGAATCAAGAGACATCAATCATACAATATGCTTCAACGAAGATGTGAAGAAAATATTGTTGAAATCATCAAAAATATTTTCTTCAAATCTTGAGACAAAATATTTTCTTCACAACTATGAACATTTCCACCAACGTCTAACGGTTTTTTAGATTTCAAATGACAAAATTGTCTGATATGAATCAAGAGACATCAATCATACAATATGCTTCAATGAAGATGTGAAGAAAATATTGTTGAAATCATCAAAAATATTTTCTTCAAATCTTGAGACAAAATATTTTCTTCACAACTATGAACATTTCCACCAACGTCTAACGGTTTTTTAGATTTCAAATGACAAAATTGTCTGATATGAATCAAGAGACATCAATCATACAATATGCTTCAATGAAGATGTGAAGAAAATATTTTTGATGATTTCAACAATATTTTCTTCACATCTTCATGGAAGCATATTGTATGATTGATGTCTCTTGATTCATATCATTGTCCATGAATATTTGATGACCATTGACGTTATAGGATGGAGAAAATAGAAGAATATGCTCATTCTTACTTCAGCACTTGCCAAATACATTCCTCACCTGACGTTCTTCGTTACGTGGAGGTAAGTTCATGTATGTCGACCAATGTAAGTTCATGTACGTCGACCAATGTTAATTTCTCATCAAATGTTAATTTTCTTGTTTTTAGACCAAAAAGTTACAGGATGAATCTACAGAGTAGACAAATTTCTGGAAGATTCAATTGGTACATCACCATCCCTAAAGATCTATAGTTATTTATTCTTCTCTGCTGCGATTATTGTTTCTGCTGGCTATAGATCATACTGTGGTCCGTGGGAGGTTAGATCTTACAGAATGATAGGATATCTGATGGTGTAGCATAGCATCACTAGAATATGTCATTTTATTCGAGAAAAAGACTTGTGTTATGTAAATAATCTTTATATAGCTGACTGATCGAGTGCTCTTGCGCCAAAGATGAAAGGGGCTAAGCGATCAAGTAAATTGTAAATATCACTTCAATTTTAAAATAGAATGGTTTTAAAGTGCTTCTAATTGGTGTATTTTTTTCCCAGTATATGGCATGAATTAAAATGTTACCTTGAATATATAATCTTATGCTTGAAGCTCTCCGACGTTGACCAATTTGCCATATTTTGACCTTTTCTTCCTTCAATTTCTGAGCCGGTTTCAACTGTACCCATAATAGTACACGATTTTAGAGCCTTATTGGAAGGTTTTGGAGGAAGAAAATGTCCTAAATCGGCTAAAATGTAAGTAACTATTTGGATCGGCCTACTTAATTAGTGCTGATAAGATGAGCATATTTATGAAATGCTATTGAATTTATCTATGATATGTGATTGAATTAGATTGTATCGATGTACATTAAGTGATAAATGGGTTATATAAGTAACTAATTGTAATTGAAATTTCTATTCAAGTGTTGCTTGTAGGATGAGTATGATTATGAGTTATTTTGGAATGTACGTTTTATATATAGTAAATTATGATCGAAAGGATTGTATTGACGTGTTAAAGCATGTTAGTGTTTAAGAATGTGTGGATATGTTCAAAAATGGTAAATTTGGATAAGCCCGTTAATAAATGAGAGTATGGAGAAATGTTTCGATTTATGTTAATTTGTGTATATTATGCATACCTAAATGGTAATTACACGGGTATCGAGTAGCCACTAAGACCAATAGAAGTGAGTTACCATAAGTCGCACTTCACCTTACCGTGTATTGAATTGCTAATAGGGGAATGATAAATAGCTTAACTAGATTACTTGAACCCTACACTTAAACATTAGGAAGAGCTCAAAGGAGGAAGTTCATGTAACACTAATGGTTGGGATAAGTTCGGTGGAGCTAATCATTGAATAGGACATGTAACACCTAGTTAATGAAAAATCACTCATCTTAGAGGTCATGAGGCATCAATGATTGTGATATGAGCTTAGAGAAGCTAGACGACATGATATCGATCATTAAAGTAGGTCATATGACATCAATGATTGAAATAAGCTCAGAGAAGCTAAAAGATGTAAATCAAATGATTGGGTCAGAGCATGTGATATGGATGATTGAGATAAGTTGAAAGGAGTTGATAGATGTGAACTGAATTGTAACGACCCTAAATTTCCACATATCTAGAGTCGCCACTAACGTCTCATGCTCATCTCTAATGCAGAATAAAAACCTAAGCATGCTCATCTTTACTAGCGGAAAAATTTAAAACTTCAGAATACGTTAAAACATTGAAAAACACTGCCGGACTTACGTGTTTCAAACATCATGCTGGAGTTCAAAAGACAAAATAAAACGATTACAAATTAATTAATATAAATGAATGAAATGCAAACGCCCTATCCTAACCAAGACTAGGAATTTTAAATATGCAACTATCCTATGCACGCGCCACAGTCTCTGATCACGATGCCACCGTCAACCGTACATGGGAGCCTTGCCTTTACCTGAAAAACAATATGGCACACGGCCTGAGTATTTCGAAGAAATACTCAGTAAGTGACCCCACTATAGGGGCCATGCTAATGCAAACACATGCAATCATGAATAGGGACCTATCTCTAATCATCTTAGGGGTGGCCTCCAGTCTCGGACAAATTGGATGTGTAGTACTTCCCTACACACGACTCACACGTGCGAGTGTGAGTCCCCAGGGCGCTCGCACACCCCCTGGACCCTCTGGTCAAGCTAATCTGTAGCGACGTCCGGAGGTCAGCGGAACCCCATAGTGTCATGCGCCTCATGAACACCCTCATCTGTGTGCTTTCGCACCTGTGC